>NW_021680342.1:3422602-3422835 GCF_001412515.2 Diachasma alloeum | reverse complement strand
CCCGAGTTTGTAGCAGCGATGTCAGACAAGATATGAATGTTTTTTTGAGCTCAAATGAAAGAGCGGGCCGAGAAATGGCGTGCTAGGGCCTCTAAACATGACAAATGTCTGTAAAGATGATGTCTGTTTTCAACTGAAAAGCAGTGTCTAGGAGAACAATGGGGTCTAGGAGTATGTATAGAACATTGGAGTCTAGGAGTCTCCCCTGGTTCAAAGCCATCTTTAAAGGCATC
>NW_021680342.1:3414775-3414918 GCF_001412515.2 Diachasma alloeum | reverse complement strand
AGTTGTATTTTTATACACCTGTGTTTCACGCAGTTGAAGTTTTATACACCTGTGTCTTTATACACACAGGAGTGTGAAATACACAGGAGTATCTGAATACGACTGCGTGAAACACACAGGTGTATAAAAATATAACTGCGTGA
>NW_021680342.1:3409174-3414685 GCF_001412515.2 Diachasma alloeum | reverse complement strand
CACACAGTAGTATGAAACTTCAACTGCGTGAAATACACAGCAGTATGAAAATTCGGCTGCGTGAAACACACAAACTTCACGCATGCGTGGAGTGTATGGAGTGTACGGGAGTGATTCACGCAATGGTGCGAATAGTCACGGCCATATAAAAATCAGTAGCGACTGATATAAAAACGTGAAAAAAAAAAGAATTCCAGGGATATTATTCGTTGTAATTTGACAGCACTCGATGATAATGAATTATCGAAAGGCTAAGTGTCATAGACGCAATGGCACTGGGTAGAAGAGGAGGAACACGACATTCTGAGGCGTGTTCTCCCATCGAAGGGATTTATACTCCGAGGAAACTTAATTTCCAAGAATTTCATGTTTCAGAGAATTTTAATATTTCAACCTCGATAAAATTCTGCATAATGCAATCATGTTGATGTAACGAAATTTATGCCGCGAGCACTTTAGTCCTCAATACATTCGACTGATGCCAATTATTCAACGATTGACATGAAAAAAAAATCAGAAAACTCAACGTCTGAAATAGGCGAACCAACAGGCGTTTGTCATGCCAATAACTCAATAAGTAATAAATGAGTGAAAGAAAACTGTATTATGATAACATCTCTGTGTGAATCATCGAAAGATTAACCAATCATTGAGTAACCTTCAATTAATCATGTCATAACGAAATAATATTAATATTTCTCCGAATAATTACTGACGTAATGACATTAAACACTTAAGGATCTAATGCCATTTAAATAGCCGTTCTAATTTCAATTTAATTCTAATTGAATTATCAACACATTAAGAATGTGTTAATGAATAAAAATCTATTGAGAATGCATTAAGATATTAATGTCTTAATGGCCTGAAAATCGAAATTTTATTGAATATTCTAATACATTGAAATGTCGTGTAAATCAGTATCTTTCTGGAAATGGCGATTGTCAAAAAACAAAATACTATTAATATTTCTTAACATGATGACGTGAATAACGATGCAGAAAAAAATTGTATTTTAGAATTATAAGTAATAGAGGTCTGGAGAGAGTAAAGCCGGAAGCTAAAAAAATACGACCATTCTATCACCGACGAAAATACATAACATCTGCATAATGTCATTGATGTCACGATCAATTCCCTCCTCAATACCTCTACACTGTTAGAAATTCATTGAAATTTCAGTCACAATGGCGTCTGAATTCTCGATGCGGTGAGTTTGAATTTCATTATATATCGTTCATGAAATTTCTCATTTTTCTTGGAAATTCAGGAAAATTGGGTTCTTCGTGTTACACGGTTAGAAAAAAAAATGTAATTTCATGGACCATTGACTACTAATTTTCAGGACAGTTACACACCCTGCGATTTAGGGGAAAAAATCCTGAAATTTCAGGATTCACTGAAAATTCGATAAAGACGAGAATTCCTTAATTTATTTGAATTTCCAATCTAATATGAATGTTCAGTGCCAAATTACTTAGAATTTTCAGTGAACTCTGAAATTTCATGATTTTTTCCCGCTAAATCGCATTTAGTGTCACTGTCCTGAAAATTCCAGAATATATTCACCAGAATTTTCTAGTTTTCTATTTATTTTCAGGGAATAATGCACCTAAAATTTACAGTTTTCTTTGATTTTTCCACAAAATTCTGAATTTACAATTACGACATTCCTTGAAATTACAGTGGTAATTCAGTGGTGGTTAACATTCGATAAAAATTTCCAAAGAGTGTACCGAAAATTTCAGCCAAAAATTTTTTAGCAGTGTAAGTGATCATGGATATTCCAATGAAAGCTTGAATTTTCATAATCATTGTGAACATTTAACACCACATACAATCAAATGTTCAATAAATTGAGAATTCCGGAAAAAATTGAGAATTCCCTGAATATTCAAGTAATCAACTGATCCAATTAAACTTCACGCAACTGTGTTGTTAAAAATTTCAAGATTGTTTACTCGAAATTTCAAGAGTAATTTTCTAACAGGTCACCGCTGCCAATTATTCCCCCCTCACACGTAAAAAAAATCCCTCGAAAAATTCGCCCGAAGAATTGAATTCGAAACAAACGCTCGAAAAATGTAAATTCACGGGGCATTTGTCAATGCAATTTGGCATGACTGAATGAATAAATTCTCGAAAGGGTAAGTGCGATTGAGGCAATGGCACTGTCGGATAAGGCGCGACGCCCGAGAAGTGGTAATGGTTAACGATCGAGAGAGACGACGACAATCAACCATGTTCGTGCAGTTTTCTGGCCTCACTCAAGTTAAAGGTGGACAGTCTCATTGTTGGCTGGTAACACCCGAAAGGCCCGGTGTGTAAATGTAGGTCAGGGTACGGAGGCTATCGGGCGAATACTCAGAGTTACCCTCCACCGGGCGAAAAATAAAAAAATAATAATTATGCGCATGTATACAGATGTAAAACGTGAGCAACAGTGAGCGACTGTTTGTGTACGAAGCTTTGTGGCCTGTGCACTCAGATATCACTCGGATTATTTGATGAAAAATAGTTCCCAGTGAAAGAATGAAAAAATGGAAAAATTCTATTTTTACTATTTGCACTCGTGTGGTTTTAGCTGACTCTTGATTACGTATTCACTCTGTTTCCATTAATTTTCACTGTTGAAATTGTTTTTCGTAGAATTTTCCATCTGTTTCACGTCACTGGTAAATCATGACGTGAATTTTTGAGACACATCGGAGATAAGTCTGAGCGCCGTTCTCTCGGGTATAAATCTATAATCCGCAATCATATAATAATTAGCGTCACGAGCGGTGAAGTAAAGTAGTTACGATCCAATTTAGTCGTTTACTTGACTACGATGGGGTATACGGTAGTTGAGGGGAATTGGAAACTCCGAGTCGTTCAACCGAGATCGCGAAGGCACTGCCGATTAATTAGTTACCAGAAAATGAGGGAAAGAAGCGGGAAATGCGAACTGACGAGGCCGGGGAGAGGGGAGGTTTCCAATCTGGCATTGTCATTCATTCATTAAACTTTTTCTCATCTCTTCTTCCTGGCTCCCATCTCGGGACATCAAGTGTTGGATGAAAAAACGATCGATATCCCCTTGATATCGACGGTTTTAACTGGGTGAAGTGGGCTACAATGAGAGTATTCGAATGAGACAGCGACCTTCGTCGAATCACTGGGGGTACTCTTATACGTTGTGCCGAGTGTCATCGAGCCAAGGGAGAAAACTCATCCTTATACCCCGGGTTTTATCTCACTTGATAACACTCCAATCGTCATGGAATAGTCGGTATTATCGATGCTAATAAAGAATATCGATAAGTCTGTCAGGGACGCGGAAATCAGTGAGGGGAAAATAGTTTTCATGACTTCAGGTTCAGTTTCAGGGGGCGGGTACGGCAGAGCGGACACTTATGACTTTTGTTTGGGTCACAGTAACTCATTGAATAATTCATCAACTTTTTCATTAAGTAGCATTTTTTTTTCATTCGAAAAGTATAATTCTTTATACTTATAATGAGCCTAGACGGAAGTGAATTGATCCATTTTTTTCTGAGTTGTAAATATTGAAAAAAAAAATGAAAAATATTTTGCATTATCCTCTTCTACTGTCTGAGAACCTAATGAGGAATAAGGAATGAGGAATAATAATTTTTGTTAAAAAAAAAACAATTTATTTCGACTCAATAATTTTTAAAATATAGATGATTTTCCTCTGATAACATTAATTTTTGTGATATTCCTCAGTCTTTTCAATGACCACAAAAACAACTTTCAATTTTAATTCCAGAAAATTCTTATTCTAAGCAATGCCATAATAAATTATCATCATCTCGCCAATGAATTCCTCAAAATTGTATAAATTATTTAAAAGATTCAATTGTCCAGAAGAAGCAGAACGAAAACAAAGCACTCCTCATATCTCTAGTCCTCGATAATCTCCGCCTGCGAATTAACCCATAATTATTCATGAATACAAATGAGCTTCATCTCCCCGATATCCGCCAAAACCTGAAAAATCCGGCGCCACCGGATTCAGCAGGTCATTTCACCTCTGTCTCATCGCGAGCACACGATATGAGTCACTCGATCCAACCAGACAGGTAGCAACCCGTCTCAACGTGTTCCGCGGGGACTGAGGCCCCGAGAAACGGTCCAGCAAGAGATACTAAAAATATTTCAGCACAAAAGAAGGTGAAACTCCTCCGATTATCGCCACCGACGTCAGTCCCGGATTTTTGCACAGCGATAGTCTCCCCAACAGAAAGTGAATCGCCTCAATCTCCGTGCACTCGTCCCGATCAACTGAATCTCCAATAGCCTTTGACCCCCTGGACCCGTCAAAAATTCAATTGCACACGTGTCACTCGATTTCTTCACTTCTGCATCTACCGACAGAATGAAGTATCGAGAGAGGGAGCGTGGGAAAGTTGGAAAGGCAGAGGCCGATCGATTCGATCCCCCCCGAGTCCTCTCGTTCTTCTCTTTTTTCGTTGCCCTTATGTTGCGGGCAACCGGAAGCCTCCCTCTCTCTCTCTCCTCATTCTCTCCGCATCTCAGTACCTGAAACCGACGGCTCTGGAATCTCGTACTTCCCCATCCGGTCTCAACAAGAGAGTAAAATAAATAAGAAAAAAAGTAAAACTTCAGCATGAATTTTGAAGTCAATCCCCAGAGGGAAAAATAAGTTTTGATTTTCAGAGAGCCATTCTTAATTATTGGAGATCCGCAATTGTGAAATTCCACGAATAAAAAATTCTGGAATTCAGTGATTTTGTTAATTTTCGGGGAAATGTCAGTAACGAAAGCGGTAAAATGGTTTTTGAGGGATATTTTCAAATCTAATGGAAATAGCGAAATTTTCATCACCACCTTTTCCGTAGCTCTCAATTCGCTCTGCAAAGAAGTTTATAACAAAAATTCTGTTATCTGCCTTAGATTCCGAGATATTCATTGAAAACTGACAAATAGTCAAATAGAAATCACTTATGATCAGGGTTATCCTATTCAGTGTCCAGAATCCCCAATAATTGACGATAGATTTTTAAATATAAGCGACATGTCCCTTAAAATCACTGACATATTCCCAAACGAGTGATCTTTTCCTGAAAATTATTTATTTTTTCTGTCCTGTCTCTTTAAATCGTCAAAACGGTTGAGTTCTCTCGTCTTCCAATTTTCATAATTTTTCTCAAGCTAAATTACGAATTTTGTCGTCGAGCCAGACGTCTCATCGCGAAGACCTTGCACTCGGTTTAAATTGTCCGCGCCCGAGGCCGTTGCGCTGCACCACTAAACTAGGCGCTCTCCCTCTTCCCCATTCCCCCCTCATCATCACCCTACTGTTGAAATTTCTCGATCCCCTCTCCCTCCTGGCTTGAGCCCTCCTCAATGGAGCCTCAATTTTTAACTTCATCCGCGGCTAAACCATTTGCACCTGACGATCGTTGACGAGCAACGTAAACAAGCCAGGGGAATAGTCACGAGAATTGGAGAGAAAGAATGAGAGAGAGTGAGTGAGTGAGTGAG
>NW_021680342.1:3371767-3408494 GCF_001412515.2 Diachasma alloeum | reverse complement strand
GAGAGAGAGAGAGAGAGAGAGAGAGAGAGAGAGAGAGAGTCATGGGTGCAGTTGGCTGAAAAGAAGGGTATGCAGCCAGGTGGTGCGCCGGGAATTCATACACACTAACGTGAGTTACTGTTGTGAAGAGGTCTTTGGTTGTCTCTCGGGCCGTCTCGACTCGTTTCGCACCGAGGACGAAGGAGGAGACCCGTTTGCTGAAGGAAGTGCCAGCCACTTTTCTGTTGTTACCCACACATTGAATTGCTGAGAGGAGGAATAACCATTATCTTGATTCCGTTATCAAACTAACAATTCAACTAAACATAGAACATGTTTTTTTCGTCTCGTCATATCTATTTTCTTCTGGTGAATTGTAAATAGCGTACAGCGTTGAAATTTTTATCAAGTTATAGTTCCACTGGAATTCCAAGGCATTTCATAATTTAGAATTCATAATTTGATGAAAAGTAGGGAAATGGGAATTTGAGTTGAATTACTTCTTGAAAAGTGATAGAGATTAGAAAAATTCAGGTAAATACATTCTTGAATTTCCAAGCAATTGAGAATTCAGCGTAATTTTGCACTGAATTCTCATGTTTTGATAGAAAATTTAAGTAAGATGGGAAAAATGAAGAATTTCATTGAATACCTCGTTATATCTATTTTCTTTTGGTGAATATTAAATAACGTACAGTGAAATTTTTATCAAGTTATAGTTCTACTGGAAACTCAAGGTGTTTCGTCATTGAGAATTCACAATTTAATGAAAAAGTAGGAAAATGGAAACTGAAGTTGAATTATTCCTTGAAAATTAATAGAAATCAAGAGATTTCAGGAACATTCTGTCTTCCTGCTGCTCAATAATGCGGAATTTCATTGAATTCCTTGTCATATCTATTTTCTTCTGGCGAATTATAAAGAATGCACACTGTTGAAATTTTTATGAAGTTAAATTCTACGGGGAATTCAAGGCATTTCGTCATTGAGAATTCACAATTTTATGAAAAAGTAGGTGTAAAATGGACATTCAAGCGCGATTACTCCATGAAAATTAATCAAAATCAGAAAAATTCAAGTAAATAAATTCTTGAATTTTCAATTCAATCTAAAATTCCATGATTTGTTTTCCCCAAAATCTAATTCAACATCCATAAAATTCCAATCATTCTCTCCTAATGTATTTCAAATGTTATCAAATCATTCACTATAATTGCCGCTGCAAATTGATGATATTAACGTTCAAGTGTAAGCACAGCTGAGAAATAACAGAGAAACGCATTGCAACACTTTCCCCTTTTTTCATTCCACCTTTATGCTCCCTCCCGTGCGCATTATTATTCAACGAATTATTACTAATGAAATTGTTTCCCCTCGTAATTAATGTTATTTCACGAGTATGCGGCTGAGTGTACAGCTGTACCTTGAATTCCGTCTCAATAGTTGAGGATTACATTCTCGCCTCCTCATCACAGAGACAATACTTGTATACAAAGTATTTTTCCGTTTAATATTCATGCTTCTGTCCGAGGTTATATTTGTCACCGTCTCGTGACGAGAATTCATGTGCGATCGTGACTCCAGTTGCCCATTGGTGTTAAAGATAATTCGAATAATATTTTTCGCTCGACTGTTACTCCTTCTCCCTCTTTTGTTCATTAATCAGTTCTAGAACTGGATGACTAGAGTTTTGAGCCCCTAAGTGTACACAACTCCGAGATAACAGTGATGAGCGTTGCGCAGTGATAAAATCAGCTGATAACAGGTATAGACACGTTAGAGCGACATTTTATGATGCATTTGCGCGCGTTTGAACGGTCTCATGGGTCGATTTTTATTTTGATTGTTTTGATTTTGTTCTCCCGGTTTTTATGGAGGTTTTTCTGATCACCCCCGGCTGCGAGTCTTATTATAGAATTATTCCGATCGATATACGAGTTATACGGGGCACTTATCAATGCATGAGGCGATTAAAACCAGATTTGTTGGGATCTATGCAAATACGAGGTGACGTGGATATTTATGAGGATCGAACGTTTGATAATTTTTACTGTTCCAGGAGATTCTGAGGGCTCGAGGTTTTTTTGAACTCTTCGATCTGATGGGGATTTTTTTTCCGTAAAACGTACAGCTCTTCCGGGTTCTAATGGATAGAGATTGACCTCAATTGGCCTTTTTAGTTGCGAGGTCACGAGATTTTTGGGGGCTTTCGGGGATTTTACGTATAATTCATCATTTTTGATAGCTCTCATGTATGAAATCATGAATATTCATGTTCATGAGAATTTTTTTATCGGTCGAATAAATATTTTCTTGAGTTCTCAAGCGAAAAGATCTATTGACGAATTGAAAATTTCATTTCCTTCCGTGATTTGAAATATGCAGACTATATTTATTCGCAGACTCATATTCGTCAACAGTTGACTAGTAATTTTCAGAAAGTGACATTGAATGCGTTTTAGGGGGAAACAAATTACGAAATTTCACATTTCACTGCTCATCTCCCCGTGTGAATGTCAACCAATAGAAATGCAGAATTATTTCCGTAATTTTCGGTTATTTCCATTTAGTCGCACGGCAACCTTCATTGAAAATTTTGTGTCAAGATAAATCAAGTTCTGATATCAAAATATATGAAAATATATTACATATATTTTCATATATTTTTATGGATGTTAATTAAACTGAAATTCACAATTGTCTTTCTTTTTTCATGAAATTCTTCAAAATTTCAGTGAAACTAAAATATGATAAAAATTTATTTTTTGTTTAGAAGTGTATCGGAAATTTCAGTCAAAAATCTTCACATGTGAAAAAATAGCCGATGGGTTAACACGCAATGCATGCAGTGGGCAAAATGATCGGTCATTTTCTCCGCCCACCCCTTATTTGAGAAATCATGGATTCACAACGAATAGAGTTATCTCTAAATAAGAGTTCTGCGAGAGAAAGATGAACACAAAAATTTACGGATTAAGCCAAAGGACGGAAATGCTCCATTCAGTGTTATTATCGAGATCGAGATAACTCATTCTGTTTACACGAGACATTCCCCTCTGACCCAAATGAAAAAGGTCACTGCAATGTCTCTCTGATGAGTCTCCAATCTTGGAAGGATAATAAAAAAATAACAATGCGGGGAAATACTGGAATAAGACGACCGAACAATGCAACCCAGCAAATTTCAATTCTTCCGTCTCATTCTCTCGTAATTTGAGATCGACTCATTAGACATTCCGATATATTTTTAAATTTTAATGGATTCACAATTCGCTGAGATGTTGAATTGTTCTTATGGGAACTTGAATATCAAAGGTGAAAAGTTTATTTCTACCGGGGAATATTGAATTTCCATTCACCTCCAAGATTCTCGAGGGAGATTGAATTATATTGATGTAGATAAAAAATTTAATTATCACTCGGTTTTAGTTTCTCATTAACGAAAACAGTTTCTATTTTTTTCATCAACTCCTCACGTTCATCCACGATAATTGAAGCAATCTCGAAACTTCTCACAACTTACACTGAGAGAAAGAAGAATATTTTCTCAAACAAGTGTCAGTTGAACCAAAAAAATTGTAAAAAATTACCAAAAAATGAAAATAGGGCTGACCATTTGAGAACTGTCCTGACATGAAAAATTCCTGTCAGCAAAATACATTTAAAAGTTCAAAAAAATGTTCGATTTATTCGAAACAAGAGACACTAGCTGTTTGTTTCGAGTATTCAACAATTACAGGTAATGAATTAATTCTTAAATTAAATAATAATGAAACAATTAAATTTTACTGGGTAACACGTGAATTTCTCTAATTCACTTCAGTAATTTTTCCAGTACTAGCACCAGAATTAAAAAAAATTAGCTCTCTTTTACGTTAGGGACAAAATATTCCTTGATAAATTTTTCTTCACAAGAGATCTTTGTGGCCGTCCGCATGAAAAGGGTCTAATTAATCGGCATGAATCTATGTATACTCCGATAATATTGACAACCGAAGATGTAATTTAAAATTGGCTTAACTGACAATTGCAGAGAAAAAAACATGAATATCTCGTAGACTAAAATAGACAAAGTGGGCCCTTTTCAAGCGGACGTCCACATTTTCTCTCCATGCAAATATTTCGTTGTTGCCGAAAGCAGAGCGATTATTAATGTTCGGGTCTTTTAAATTCGAATAAACCATCTTTTTTGATAGTTTCTAAACGCGATTTTTGGCCCAAACAAGACTTGCTAGAACCTGTTCACTTCTCTCCGTTGGACTACCAGTTGTCCTTCCCCCAGTGCACGTTCATCCACTTTAATTAAAGCAATCCCAAAACTATTCCCACCTTCCGCCGAAAATTAGATGAATAAGAATAAATTTAATGACTCACCGAGTCGAAGTTCCCCGAAGTTACCACAGCCAATTTTCTTTCCAACTCGGAAGTTGGGTCCAACCATGAGAATCCCCGACGTCGAGGTGACACTATGCCTGGACGTATGCATATTGGATCTAGTTGCATTACCACTTCCTCTCGATGCTCTTTTGGCAGCTTCCTGTTCACGCTCTCTCTCACCACCCCTGGTCATATCCTTGTCACCTCTTGTCTCTCTACCGTCGCGTTTCTGCATCTTTACTGGTGAAAGTTATGCACTAGTCTGGTCCCACCTTGTTAGCGAAGAACCAGAACCAACACAACTCAACTACCACCCTACTATGCCCTCCCTATTTTCCTAATTTCACAGTTTGTCAGTACTGGCAGTAGCTGCTGTTCGTTGGGTATGTGATTCCCATGTTGTTGCAATTGTTGTGTCAGGGTCAAAGGGTGAAAACTCACTGGAGCAATCACCTGTCTGCCCTGTTGCCAAACTCCCCTGTCTCTTGACCACTCCACGATTTACCGCAAACAAATAGGCACAAGTTTGACAAATCCCCCTAGTACCACTAGCTCATACCCCCACATTCACAAGGCACGAAAAATAAAACGAAATAAACATTTCACCTCCACAACTCCAGCAATTCCACGTTTTATTCCAATAATGAGAGAAACTGAGGGAATTGTCAATGGTTACCAACTCAAGCTGTGTGTCAGAATGGGGCGCTCGCCCTCATAACAGTTGCCCCAGGGAGAACAGGAATGAATTATTGAGAATGGAGAGCATTAAAAAAAGGACGGGAAATGAGACTGGAGATTGACAAACCGAACAAAAAAATTGATACAAAATTTTAAAAAATGTACAACCGGTTTTTACGGAAAACCCGGCCGGTCGAGAAGCTCAATGAGGGAGCAAACACGAACCTCAGTCACTGTCCAGGGCATCCCCAACTGTGGACCCGTCTTCGGGCAGGGTGTACCCCCATACAACCATTATGGATCATCGCCAGTTGCTGTAAATCACTTTTATTCTCTCACAATCCCTCGACTCAACGTATCTCCCACAACAGTATCTCCTTTTGCACCTCAACTCCACCACTTTTACCACTTATTTCCCCGCTGCAACTGCGTACAGACGTCGACAATACCTCCAGATAATAAAAAAAAAGCTCAAAACGCCTGAAGATTTATCCGACGATGCAGGAATCAACGGGATAAAACTCGTTTCCACGGTGCATTGAACTCCGGGGGATTAATAAAGTGATGGAAACAATTGTATTATTTTCACATTGCCTGTTTGGGAGGAAAAAAAACTTCTCGTCCACCTTCCCTCGGTTATCCTTGCGACACCAAACGGTAGCCAACTTGAACGACAACTGACGGGGCAGGGGCGGGAGGAGGGGGGGCCAAAAAGATAGAGATGTTTTTGTGCTGCACTACCTCATTAATCCACCGAAAATGATTTAATGTTGATCTGTTTGACTATTAATTTTCACAATTTGTTGGGCTCGGTTTATAGAATTTACGGCATTGTGGCACTAATTCACTGGAGTCTTTTTGGGCACCACCCCGTGGCCCACAACCACAAGAAACACTTTGGCTTCACCCACGGGCTACACCAACTTGGCCACTTTGGCCGACACGGATAAAACGGTTGGGAGCGGGTCTCGATGTACATTGGCTGGAGGTTTTTTTTTCTTTCTTTGTGGAGAACCCGGCAGGCCTACCACGTTCACGGGTTATTGGCGACTCATGGAAAGAGCCTTTTAATTTTGGATGAGCCAGTGCTCGCGAGATGGCGCACGCTCACGGGCGGGGGAATTTTGCCTCTTCATTTTCTTGAGTTTTTCGGTTCTTTTGCGCTCGAAGTGTTGATTGTTCACGCGGGATTAATTTATTTGATGTGCATTTGAGTTGTTAGTGACCGGGGGAGTCGCGGAAATGCTGAAAATTCGGGGCACCACTTCGCCCCCCATTTTGTTTGTTTTCGTTTCGGTGTCAACGCGCAGTTAGGTCGCTGTTTCCATGGCAGCCGGCCACAACCGCTCGGTTCTCGGCCTATTACACGGTTTTCGGAGTTTATTGTTTATTATTTATACGGTGTGAGGGACGAGAATGGAGCAGCTGGTGGGGAGCAGTGTCCAGGTCGTTTTGAGTCTCAAGGAAGGTAATTACGGCTTTTTTCGGGGCTTTTATTATTCATGTAACCTCTCGGGGGGAAATGGCGGGAAACCAGTGCTGTCATGCTGGTATCGTATCACTTTGTTTGAGCCGCCGCGAGGGGATCATTCAATATTTCAGGAGGATGATTATCGCTTATTTGAAGAGCGTTCGATGAATGTGGGATAAAGCAATTTTATCGTAAGGCGAGGGAAAATGGAGGTTCCTGAATGATCGATTTCTAGTGGTTTAATGATGTGATTCGGGTGAATCAGGGCTCATTGTGAGGGTTGAAGAGATAGCTCGGGGGGAAAGGAAAACATTTTTGGAATTCATTTTAAGGGTTTGTAGTTATTAACGATTGAAAGGGATTTTTTAAATTCTACCCACTCAATTACAAACATATGTAATAATCGACAACAAATTATTTATGCAGAAAAGATTTTATCAACTGCAGGGAGTGCAACAATTATTCTTCCATTTTAAAGCAATTTTTTCAATCTTCGAGATGAAGAAAAATTTTTGGAATTCATTCTGAGGGTTTGTAGTTATTAACGATTGAGAGGGATTTTTTAAATTCTACTCACTCAATTACACACATATCTAATAATCGACAACAAATCTATTCACGCAGGAAAAGATTTTATCAACTGCAGGGAGTGCAACAATTATTCTTCCATTTTAAAGTTGTTTTTTCGTACCTCAGAATGAAGAAACATTGTTGAAATTCATTCTGAGGAGTTCAAGTTATTAATTATCTAAAGGGGTTTTTAAAAATTTGAGTCACTCAATGAAAACAATTTTTTAAATTCGACTCACTCAATTACACGTCTGACAGCATATGCAATTATTCTTGCAGGGAAGGGCTCCAATAATTGCAGAGAATTCAATAATTATTATTTTATTTTAAAGCCTTTTTTTCAATCTTCGAAATGTAGAAAAATTTTTGGAATTCACTCTAAGGAGCTCAAGGGATTAACGATGAAAAACGGTATTTGAAAATCTCATTATTCTTGCATCCAAGGATTCTCATTTTTCCAAGGTTCAAAATGAGAAAAAATCGTTGAAATTCACTCTGACGATCTCAAGTTCTCACCGATCGAAAACTGTTCTTCAAAACGTAATGCACTCCATTACACGTGTGACAGCATATCTAATTATTCATTGCAGGGAAGGGCTTTGATAAAGTAGCAAATCCAACAAGTATAATCGCGACATTGAACGGATTATCACTAGAAACAGATTTAATCAGTCCCGAAGGAAACCCCGTGTACGCTACCGATCTAGTATGGGAGGCGACAAAAACAACCCTTCGAAAGTAAGAAATATCACTAAAACCGCGAATAGAAGTGACTGAAATACACGGGAATAATTTCCCCATCAATTCACCCATTCAATTTAAAAAAAATAACAGGATGCGATCGGGACAAGAGCCGTTGAAACTCGAATGCATCGAATTCAAAGAGAACGGCGTGAAGGAAAAGATCGGGTACTTGCTGTTGAGCCTGCGATCAGCGCAAATTGTCCCCCGGGGGAACGAGAGTACCATTAAGACGGATTGGCATAGGCTGCTGGGCCTCAGGAACGATGTGAAAGGTGATAAGCCAGAATTTTCACTCTCGTTGACCATTGAGGACATGGATACCAGGGAGGTTGGGTGTTCAGAGGTAAATTGAATGAAGTAGAAGATAAAGTGTGACTGTTTTCCCATTGATAACGATAATAATGCCTCAAAATCATCGAAACGACTTTCCTTGTTTCGTATTAATGAACGAAAGAAGTTAGAAAATTCTACTGGAAGTTCCAGCAGAATTATTCAATAGGGAAGAATTATTAGATCGGTATTTTTCTTTTCTCTCGCTATATTCTTTCATTTTTAACGGAATCCGTGACAAGAAGTTTACGACTGGCCATCCCCCGAGGCCCTTCAGCTTGGTTCCTCGGTGTAAATTTCCTAAATTTTTTTTACTGCATTTTTTGCGCCTTTTGTTTAAACATTCCAGCGAAAAATTTGGAAAATGCGAGCCGGGGATTTTTTGTAAAAGTAATCTCGAAGAAGACTTTGTAGAGACTGATCAAATATTTTGAATCTCTCTAATTACAGCATTTTTATTTTTCTATTGAGCTATTTTTTGCAGTTTTCCAATTTTTTCTTGCTGCAGTTTTTTTTCTTCCATTTAAAAATTCACGCAAAAGAACCTGAAAAATTAATAACGAGGAATATTTACAGAAATCATCTCCTCAGAATTATTTGTATAAAACAAACAATATCCATTAACTCTTCGTCCTGAATATTTTCTTTTGATTGAACGATTTCCACTCGAAGAAAAACTCGGTAATTTTTCAATAGAATCAGCGAAGAACAGATAGAATTTTCACTCCATCCCCAAAAGAAATCCGATAAAATTGTTAGTGAATTTCCCGCATGTGCAGTTTTATGAATTCGTTCTCATCTTGGTGTTTAGAAGAAAGATGAAGAGTCACATAAATTAATTGAAGAGAATGACCTCCCAATGCCCTACGTAATCCCTGAAGAGAGATTGATTCAACTCGGTCCCATAAGAACCAACCGGGAATTATTCCTTTTGAACATCTTGGCTGGAACGACTGCCAATCTTCACCTCATCTCCCCGAAACCCGCATCTCCAAATAGCTCAACCAAAGTCCTCACCTTCTGGTACAAAATCCTGGACAATGAACTCCAGTCCAAACCTTTTACAATTGACTCCAACGTGTTCCCCCTGAACGAGAAGATCGTCATGAGAATAAGAAGTTCCTTCTCAGTGTTAAAAAATTATGTAGAACAGAAGCCCAGTTTTCTTGTTGTTCTCAAGTGTGGAGAGAGTATCTTGGGGGAGTCAGAGGTAGATTTGAAGACACTTTTGTCGGGGGGTAGTTCAGGGCAGTGGGTGGACACCTGTGGGGGTCGGGAAGTCCTTTTGAATGAACGGTGCTTCCTGAAGACTTTGGATAGGAGAGATGAGACTGTTGATGCTGAGGAGAAACCGTATCTTGATTTACAATTGGTTCTCACGTGTGTCGGCAATCAGGGCGATGGAGTCCATGTGAATTCCCTTCCCAATAATTCCTGTTCGACTAATAAAAATTTAGAAACGGTAAATTACAAAAATATGATGGTTATTCAGTAATGAAGCGGTCGAAATCACTGCCAAAACCTGGTAATTGTTCATTTATTTCGAAAATGAATAATTTTAGGGGAAGATTTCTCGCGACAATTTTTGTAGGTGAGATAATTGAAATAAAAACAATGGAAATCATTTAAAATCTAAGAAGATTTCATGTTTTGTCATAGTAATGTGTCGGTTTGCACTGTTAGAATGACTGGAATTTTAAATTCCACTGAAAATTCACGAGAATTCCAAATTTTTTAGGAACCGGAAGATGTGAATTCCCTAACTTACTTCAATTGTCAATCGAAACAAGAATATTTCATGTCAAATTACCCTAAATTTTCACTTAATTAAAAATTGACAATATAAGATATTTACCTGAATTTTACTAATTCCTATGAATGTCCATAATCTGAATAAAAAGATCAAAATCTACTGATTTGCTCTATTAAACATTTTTCATTAAACATTTTTATTAAAAAAACGGGTAAAGAAGCCCATTTCCTTCAATTTTCGCCAAAAATTTTCAATAGTTAGACAGTCATCAGCCATTTGAAGGGGATGCTGAGGACTTCACTAGTGGTCAAAACATTATTATAAATTTTGTCGAAATAAATTTAACTCAGTGATGATTTAAATGAATTGAATTAAAATCGATTGAATCATTGCTCAGTCTAATACATTAATATAAAAAACATGAAGTACTTCAACGTTTGATTTGCAAAAACCTCACCCTCAAACTTTGTTCTGTTACATTTCCCTGCTTCATTACTGAACAAGAAATTCAAAGCCCATAACAGAGCCATAATGCGCCCTTTTCATCTCCAGATGATGCAAAAGCTCTCTGTTACAACGGATCATCAAAATCCTCTCAATGATTCACCCAAGTATTTACGCAGTGGACATGAGACCGATTGCACAAGCAAGATGAATCATTTTTCCAACTTTGAAATACCTCAAGAGCGTCCAGGAAATAAGATAACACACTCGTGCAGTGAAAAGGATTGTACAAAGAGCGTCGAAGCATATCACTGTTACTGTCTCCACGTTACACTGAACACTGTAACGCTGCAATCAGAATCGATAAAAAATATTGAATTCAGGTTTCATCATCCCAAGGCTGAAGTTATGTCCACACTTTATCCGAGAATGCCAGTGAGAATGGGTGAGACGTTGAGATTGCAGGATATCGGTTGTAAATTTCACTTTATCTCTTCAGTTGAGGAGATCAAGCACTTGCTAGTTGCGTATCCACCGAGAATAAGTATTCGGGATGAGGAGAAGATAGAAAAAAGCTGTTTGGGTCAGGCTATCCTTGACGTGAAGCGAATATTGAGCGATTCCAAATTGAAATGTCAGTACGAAGCGGTTTTATTCGATTCCAGTCGTCATGAAATCGGTTATGTACAAGTGCAGATGCACCTGGAGGATCATGGGCCCTATTACAGGACCACGAAGTCCAGTTGGAGTGAGAATCTGGGGCCACCAGTTCTAGATGACTCCCTAGCGTCAAAAATAGTGGACGAACTGGAGACGTGGAAGGAGCGACAGCAGGAGATGTTCAAAGTGGAGTTACAACGGAAAGAAGAACGACATCTGAATCTATTGAGTGATGAATGGCAGAGGAGAAGGGAATCATTAGAGTCCCAACTGGCTTGTAGTGTAGAACAATGTAAAATTCTAGCTAGTAATTTAAACAAAGCCACTGATGATTTGAGAACGAGGAGAATACAGAGCATGGAGAAGGAGGCACAACTGATGAAGGCGAATGAAGAGTTGAAGTGGACGTGCGACAGAAAACTGAGAGATCTGAACGACGCATCTGAGAGGATGCGAGAGGACTACACTTCGAAATTATCTCGATTGGAGGAGGAGAAGAAGACCTTTGAGGAACAGATATCCGAGCTGAGACATGAGAATAATCGACTGCAGAAGATTGTCTCGAAGCAGAATGAGGAGCTGATGAAATATCAGAAGGGCTCGCTCACTTCTGAGCAAACGGAGAATCTTCTGCAGCAGATGCAGAGTCTTGAAGATAAATTCGAAAGTACCATGAAGAGCAAGACGTTTTTTAAGGAGCAATGGGGAAAGGCTGTGAGGGAGATTCACAAGTTGAAGATGGAGCATCAGCAGGCGTTGGAGGTCCAGATTAAATCGAGCAGGGAGGAGCTTAAAAATATTGAGTATGTGCTTGATAATTCGGTAATTAAAGTAGACAAATCGATGAACTCATTAATTCTATTTATTTATTGATGAATTTGTTAATCTAATCGAGTGAGATAAATTTCTAATTAATCTTTCAGTTTAGAACAATTACTCCAAGCAGATTCAGCAGCCCTTTCCAACGACAAGCTCCTCCTCGACGAAATTCAACGAGAAATCAATGTAATAAAACCAAAACCCTCTTATACGATTAATCCTGAAGAGTTCAATAGTCTTTACGAGTGTTCTTCTCGATCGAACATGGATTATGGAAGACGACAGCACTCCAAGGAATCGAGTCAACAGGAGGAAAGACTGCGAAAGCTCATTGAGGAGCGTGACACATTATTGAAGACTGGAAGCTACAGCACTGACGATGCAATAATAATTAGGCTAAATTCGGAGATACGATCTCTATTGGTTTCTCGCTGAAATAATAAATTCATTTTATCAAAATTATATTATATTGGATTATGTATTCATTTTACTGAATGAATTTGATTAGATATTCATCCCTTCATTTTAACATTCAAAGGATCAGCAATCCTTGTTTAATTCTCCTCGAATGGTGTCACATCAGTCGATTGATGAGGAATTGCCAATATTTACTTATCTGACTTCATGTTTTGTTTTCAATTTGTTCATACTCTTTATCTCGATCGTGTATCTAACACAACAACAACAACAGCGGACGATTCAGATGTTTTTATTGATAACACAGTATTTTTATGATTTTTCAATCGATCATTCCTCCTTAGATATATAAACTACATAACATTTTGCATTCGATAAGACCATTCAAAAATTATGCTTGTTTTCTAAACCATGGGAGAACGTTCAGTGGTGCAGGGTAGTTTCGTATCCAAGTTGGTCCGACATAACTACGATTGGTATTAGCATCCCTCCAGGTCCCTCTAGGCAGGTAGACGTCGCGAGAGCTCACGTTTTCCTCAATCACTGGGGCTACGAGGATTTCCTCTCCCAGGAGGAACTCTGTAAATCAAAGAAGTTCGTCAATTTTTCGTTCAACTGCGATTATTCCTTTTCGTTATTATCAATCCTACCATCGTTGATTTTGTGAGCCTCCTGATCGGTAGGGTCGACCCACCAGATGGGGGGATTCAGTGGGGCTCCAGTACTGACCGTTACATTCATGAGTCTCAGGATAGTCGGCGCTATTTCAGCATGAAGATCCGTGAATTTTCGGCTGATTGTAACCGTCTAAAAATTGAGGAAAAATAATTATCCAGTACCCATGGTACTTAAATCAAGGCACTTTAGTTCTGGAATCCAGTACTTTAGGCTCTTATAATAAGCGGGGTTTTGAAGATATATCCCAAGACAATACCATTCAAAAATTAATCCCTATAGATTTTCAGAAAAAATTCTAAATGGCTTAATTTATTATCTTCTCATAAGTTATTGAGTTTTTCTATCCTCATATTTTATTGATAAAGGCAACAATAACTGTTTGAATCAAATAAGAAATGATTTCACGAAAGTAAGAAATCATTTCATTTTTTACAAAAAAATCATCATATTCGGAATTTATCAATCTACCACGGATTCGTTTTTAAGAACATCGTAAGGACCGTTTTATTATTTATTATCTTCTAAGCTGTGTACTACAGCTACTTCGATTTTTTTTTTCAATAATTGGGAAATATCATGAACATTATGATGAAAAACACGGGGATAATCGTAAGAAAAAACCTATTGTCCCCAATGAATTCAATTACCTCGGTATCGTAATCCCAAGGGACGAAAGAATACTGCAAAGAAGGCATGAACACATTGCACTGCAGCCACCTGATGAAGAGGTCCTTCGTGGGCAGGAAAGTGCCATTCAATGATCCATTCAAATACCCATTCCCCCCGATCATGTCTGGAAGAACCCAAACGTACCCCGCCAGGTTCATCTGCAGGAGGGTCGTGATCAACGTTGGCAGCCCATTGTTCCAAGTGTACCTCGTGTCCTTGTCGATCATCCTGATGAAGATCGGGAGGTCCTGCGAGTCCCAGCCGACTCGAGCCTCGATCATGCTGTTGAAGTTGATCGCAAGCGCATTCACGTAATCCTTGGTGAAGATTCCTGGTTTCAATCCGGGTGCTCCAGCCAATTCGGATATCTGGGGGAGCCATGATGACTCACCAGCATCGAATTTGAAGGAGTCTATTCCCAGTCTTTCGAGGGCTTTCAATCTTCCCACCCACCAGCTAACGGCCTTTGGATTTGTGAAATCTATTACTCCAGCTCCATTGTTGCCTGGCAAAAGGAATAATAGGGATAAATTCAGTAGCGAAGCGGTAAACCGGGTTAAGTTGATTTTGACTATTGGCCAGTTTTTTAAGAATTTTTCGGAATATAAAAGGGATAGAAAATTTTTTGTCATGACCTTTTTATAGCCCTCNTACTCCAGCTCCATTGTTGCCTGGCAAAAGGAATAATAGGGATAAATTCAGTAGCGAAGCGGTAAACCGGGTTAAGTTGATTTTGACTATTGGCCAGTTTTTGACGAATATCTCGGAATCTAAAAGGGATAGAAAATTTTTTGTCATGACCTTTTTATAGCCCTCAATTGGTTCTATAAAAAAGGTCATGAGAAAAATTTTGCTATCTCTCTTAAATTCTGAGATATTCATCAAAAACTGATCAAAAATCAAAATCGACTTAACCCGGTTTACCGCTTCACTACTGAATTATTTTATTCATTAAAAGCACACGTCTTTCAAGACATTTCACCAAAATTGACCTCGAAGGAAAATTGATTTATGCTGTATTACTTCACAATTTATTAAACAGAAATAATAACGATATTGGAATGCATTTTCGAATAGAATAATTCCAAGAATCGAGGAAAACACGCGTCTTTCAAGACATTTCATCAAAATTGATCTCGAAAAAATCGACGTACGCTGTATAAGTTCACAATTTGTTAGGCAAAAATAAGAACGATATTGAACTGTATTTTCGAATAGAATAATTCCGAGAATCGGGAAAAGTAAAAGTCTTTGTGTGACTTATTCCCCTCGAAAGAAGAACTTGGGAAGGCTAAAATGAACGGAAAATAATGAATAATACTGAATCATGGCTTACCTTGCCACCATGTAGTGTACGTACTCCCATCGCTATTCTTCACAAAGTAACTATTATTACGAGCGTAAGAATAAGCAGGTTCACACCCAATATTAATGAAAGGATGAATCCAAAGTGTATTCCTGAAACCCTTCTTCCTGAGAGTATCAGCGAGTCGAGTGATATTGGGGAATTTCTTAGTGTCGAATGTAGCAGATCCGTAGCAGGTCTCCCAATTGTCGTCTATCTCCAACTGGCTGTTGTTGAATTTATAAGAGACGATCTCATCCACAAAATCGTTGACGACTTTCTCGCTGACGTTGGCCTTGTACCTGGCCCAGGTCGAGTAGATGGGGTGCTGGACCATACGGGCATCAGGATGTCCAGATGGCTTTCCAAAGTGACGGTTGATGACGGACTCGTGCGCGAGACGGGAATTGTTGAAGAATCCGAATTCGTAGGAGGTTGTGGTGTTCTTACCTGGGGTGTATGGCGCCTTGTTCTTGGTCACCAGGCACAGGTACTTATCCTTGATGTTGTTCTGGTCCAGGAAGAGGTGGACGTATGGGGAGACGTGAATGTAGAAACCTCTGCTGGAGAGCCAGTACCTGTGCCGAGTAAAATTTTCTCTCGAAACGATCTCAATAGAATAAGGCGTATGAAATCCACAATTTATTGATTTTTTCTATGGAATATTTACATTGAAGAACGCGAAAAAAGGATGCGGAATTCTTCAATAGAATCGACGAAAAACTGTTAAAATTTTGGTTCTTCTTCAGAGGATCTTTCCTACTTTACAGAACTGACGAATCACTTTCAAATTATCCATTTGTCCACACGTACATAGAAATGTCATAAAAAACGTAGAAAATTCGGTAGAAAAATCTATTGGATTTCTATTATTTCTATTATTATTGGTTTGTGGCTGATTCTACTGAGAAATTACAGCTCATCTGGGCGTTTTTCAATAAAAATTTTCAGATCCAATCAATTAGCCCCTCATGTATAGATATTCCAAATTTTTATTTTTTTCCTCATTGAAGTAGTTTTGACGAAAATTGCGACCTAATAAAAAACATTTGCTAGTTAGTACTTTTTTAAAATAAATTTGTGAAAAATCCCCCCTGAAAAAAAAGGCGTTATTCCTCCTATTTCATTATTTCCAAAAAATTTTATCACCAATCGGTAGCACATTGTTTGAAGATTTTTGCGAGTTAAGAAAAAATCGTCAATGCACTCCTATTATTGTGTAAATTAACAATTCCAATTTCAACTGAAAACCAGAGTTGATGACCTGACATTGTAGCACAGATATCAGACAAGATATAAATGTTTTTTTGGGCTCAAATGAAAGAGCGGGTCGAGAAATGACGTGCTAGAGCCTCTAAACATGACAAATGTCTCTAAAGATGATATCTGTTTTCAATTGAAAAGCAGAGTTGTGACATCATTGTCTAGGAGGACAATGGGGTCTAGGAGTATGTATAGAACATTGGGGTCTAGGAGTCTCCCCTGGTTCAAAACCATCTTTAGAGGTCCTAGCACGCCATTTCTCGACCCGCTCTTTCGTTTGAGCCCAAAAAAACATTCATATCTTGTCTGACATCTTTGGTACAAACTCGGGTCTTCAACTCTGGCTTTCAATTGAAGGATTGAAATGATTGAATTCGATTGGTTTGTACAACTAATTCTATTAAGATATTTCCTAAAGAAATTCTTCGGCTCAAATTTTCTATTTTTTGTTTGATTTTTTCAATAAGAAAAGAGAAGTCGCAAAAACGTGGAAGATTCTCGTCGAAGAATTCCTAAGGAAACTGTCTCAATAGAAAAAGTTGTATAGAAAGATGAAATTGTACTGTTCTTCTTATAAAATAGTTTCTATTGGACATTTTCCACGAAAAAAAAACGCGCAGTAAAAGTTTCGGCCAAAAAATAATAGAATTTTCCATAAAATTGACTAGTTTTTTAATGAAATTTAGTTGTGTGTATCTATCTACCTCTCGGTGATGGCCATATTCGTCGGGTGGGACGGGACATAAGGCTCTTCGTCGAAGTACATGTGCTGGATCGGCCAGTGCTGGTACCGGTGCTGGGGACCACCCACCCATTGCGTGTCGTCTCGCAATGAGAAGCAATCGCTGAAACGACTCGAGGGTGAAGATGAGTTCCTTTGAACTTTCACGAATTCACGAGTGGGGACCACTTCGATGGTCGTGTGAGTTCCTTTTTCATCAGCGATGCAGGTGTAGAATTGACCGCAGCTCGTTACCCTTGGGGTAGCGGTTGGTGACGAATCGGAGAATTGAAGTTCAATTCTCATGTTTGTGCCATCTGTGAAAAGGGAGTTGATGGAGTTGTGAAATTTAGGAAGCGTTATGTGCCAGAATGACGTTTTTACGGGATGTCGATGGTAATTTTTTCCCGGCATAAAGGGTTTCTTGTCTTTACCGTTCTTCGTGGCATTGAGAACTACCGAGCCACCGGCTCTCCCCTCGATTTCGATCACTGCATTTTTTGAGACCTGTCTGACGCGTGTTGGAGGGTTCGGCACGTCAGGAAGCTGGCAGGATAACGCACTGCCGATGAGCAACAGAACGGTCAACTTGACTGTAATTCAACGCAATATTTTAGAACATTTTAGATGCGAATTATAATTGCGAACATTACTAAGTTACCCAAGGATGGTTGCAATGGCACTGATGAAATGAATGATAATCATTGAAAATTGGTGACAAAATCACTGAACGTCAGAATTTTGCAATCACAGAATTTTCCTGTAATTCCTGAAAATCAGTCACAAAATCACAATTTTTTTTCTCTCTTTCTTTCTTCGTGTGATCGGTCAATTAGATTGACAAATTAAACTGATTAATGAATGGATTACTTGAGGTAGTGCTATCACATGAAACTGAGTTTAGAAGGATTATCCACGAAAATTAGAAAAATTTCCAAATTAAAAAATCGATGAAAAATCACAAAGCACTCCCCAAAGTATAAAATTATCACTCACCGAGACCCATTCTCACGGCCAGTCTACTACTGATCGTCGGGTAATCTCCTTCCGTAGTTTTATACACGGTTGATATCTCCAGTCGAATAAAAAATGAAACAATTATCTCTGCGACACTTGATAGAGAGTCATAACAAGAATCGAGTTGTCCAACCAACAATTATCCGGCTTCCGGTAGGAGACTCCTTCGATTATCCTCCAAAAATGCCTGCGAACATGTTTACTATGTCGAGATAACGCACGTGTTTGCATTGGTTTTGCAATAAAATACTTTCTGGAGGGGGATATTGAACCATTGGTGAGTGGAAAAGTTTATCGATTGATTACACAGAAGGAATGACCAGAGATAATACAATAAAAATCCCGGGAACAACTAAACTATCACGTTCGGTTTAATCTTCCTCATGCATGGCATCGGTGTTGCTCATGCTTTTCGAATGAAGTAAGGAAGAACATCCAACTTGGCGAGGTAATTCACGCACAACCTGGGTCCAACAATATCTTGGTAGATAATTGGATCGTGCCAGGTGCCCTTAGGAAAATAGACATCACGATGACTAGCATTCTTCCCGATTACTGGAGCCACCAAAATCTCGTCTCCCAGAAGATATTCTAGATGAAGGCGAGGGTTTCGACCATATGAGCTAGAATAATTTTTTCGGCCGTGTGCCCGAACAATATTTTTGACATGGATACGTCTACGGTTTCAATATGGGGTTCATTTTAGGAAACGGTCCTTATGTGCAGGGCTATCTATCGAAATTCTAGAAAATTCTAGACGTTTCGAGGGAATTCAAGAAATTTCTTGAAATTTCGAAAACATTCAAGAAGTTTCTAGACATTTCGAGGAAATTCAGGGAGTTTCTAGAAAATTCGAGGGGATTCAAGGAGTTTCTAGAAAATTCGAGAGAATTCAAGAAGTTTCCAGAAAATTCAAGGGAATGCGAGGAGTTTCTAGGAAATTCGAGAAAGAAGGAAAGACCATGGATGTATCCACGAGCAATCACAGCTGTATCGAAGATACAGCCACCTGCAATTTTTTGTCATAACGGTTGTAGGCAGAGATTACGGACGCGTAGGAATTTTCATTTCTCACATTTCGAGACATTTTAAAGGATTTGGTCTCCGAGACAAGCGACTTGTGCAGTTTTATAAACGAATCAATTAATTCTTTCACTCCTTTACCATTCCTTCCGATAACAATCCGCGAAGAGACTCCATCGAGTACTCGAATTTCCACCGTTCCATTTCTCATATATAGGCTTCACTAAGCGATCCACAAACGAGGTCCATTTCCAATGGGCTCTGATGGTATTGATGTATCAAATATCAACGCAAAAATGGTGATTGCAAGGATTTCTGCAAGTAAAGGAATTTCCAATGATAAATTTCGTACTGAAAACAATGCTTTCAATTCGTGGGATTACTCACTGCAAATCATGACGGCTGCATGCACATTGTTTCCTGATTATTGCAATTTGTCTTGAGTGATAAAATTATTTATCTTGCTGTAACATCTTGTGGAAATCAATCATTCTTTCGCGAAAGGAGGTGGAAGGGAAATTCGTGACGAAAATTCGAAAACAGTGTCATAATTCATACATCAGTCCTTCGAGTTATTCAATTTTATTACAATTTTTTGTATAAATGAGGCTAATGAATGGACGGAGCTCTTAATTATTATGAAATTTCACAAGTCAATTTTAACAATTCACTTTGTGATCCTTCCCCCACTTCCTCATGACTCGAATAATCTGCTCGACCTGAGAGTTTGTAGTGTTTCGAAGGAGTTGAATGACTTCTGGCAGCAGTTCTCTGGAAGAAAAATAATCCAAAAATCATCAATATTGCCTTCCGCTCACTGATTAGCTCTCAATTGTTTATTGTCGACGTACTTGGGATGTTTTTCAGCCACAATGTACTGAAAAGTCCCGCAGCAAGCTCCTCGTTTACCCTCCCAATACTCCGGAGATGGATCCATCCTGTCCAGCATATCGAAAGCCTTGGCTGCATACCAGAATTCTCCAAGTCTGTAGCAAGTGTTGGCGATTAATTGAAGTAGATTGAATGACTGAGTTGAGGTGTCCATTTTCAGATACAAGTCCCAAGCTAGTTGAGCTTTCTTGTTCATTATGACTGCAACAAGTGGAAACAATGATAAATTTTGAAAAGAAAAATGGAAAAATTGATTAAAAAGACTTACAACAATAAGCCAATAGACTAATGCAAACATAATCATTCCTGTATCGCTCATTCCTGATCATGAGAAAAGCCTCCTCGGCCTCTTTGAAGTACCCCGAGGCTGTCTGTGCCTGGGCGTAGTTGAAATTGAAGCTATCGTCATTAGAAAAATAAGTCTTGATGGAATTGAGGTACACGAGGACTTCCTCGAACTGTCGACGAAGGAAGAAACAGGCGGCCATGCAGTGCCTCCCTGGAATTGTGTCGCATTCAGAGGCTGATGAGCCCACCAGGTGGAAGTATTGTTGAGCAGTCTTGATGCTGTCCCTCTACAATGCAAAAGGGATCAACATAATCAATTGTAATTGAAATTTTTTCAATGAAGGAGATTATGAAACACGAAAATTTGATGAAAACAATTAAATACGTATTTTTTTATTTTGGAAAATCGTGATGAAATGAGACGCTACAGTCAATTAATGAAGTTTCTGCATTATGATATCATAATGCAGACATTTTCAATCAAATATGATTCATTAATTTCTCATGATTTATCGGAATTAAGAAATATGTCTAATAGATGTCATCGAATTTTACTATATTTTTCGTTACTTTTTAGTAATAAAACAAAATCATTCAGAGCCCTAATTGGAATAGTAATTGAAGCTCAAGCACTAGTTCTTGTTTTCCAACTCACAAAGCCAGTCTCCTAATTAATGCATGAACAGTTGAAAAATCGTGGAAAATTGAGACGTTACAGTCAATTGATGAAGTTTGCACATTATGATGTCATAATACAAGCATTTTTAATCAAATATTATTAACTATTACGTGAATCGGAATTAAACTTTACGTGTCTAACAGATGTCATCAAATTTTTATATATTTTTTGGCATTTCTCAATAATAAAACAGAATCACGCAAAACCCTAATCGGAATAGTAATTGAGGTTCTTATTATTATTCAACTTACAGAGCCAGTGTCTTGACCAATTAATGCATGAACAGTCCCTTTCAGAATATATTCTTGCGGAACTGCTGGCTCCAAGTCCTTGATCAAATCATATGCCTCTTGAATATCGTTTTGTTTCAAATAGTAAACAACGAGATTGAGTCTTGCTTCTGGTATTACATCCACTAAGGCGGGGAGCACTTGCAGAGCTCCCTCTCCATCTCTGAAGACCTATAATTCAAGACCATTAGCATTCACTCGAGAAGAGAAAAGGGATAGCCAAATTTGTAATGTTTTATTATGGTTACTTTTGTAGCCCTTAATTAGATAACATCACTCTTGAAATTTTTTGAGTACTTAAGTATCATCAATTCAAATATTTAAATTTCCAACCATTTTATCAATCAATAATTTGAGGTAGAAAGATTGACGATTACTTGTGTAATCGAAAAGCCCCTTTCAAGAAATTTAATCATTCACTTAGAAGTAAATTAACAGTTTCATATTAACAAATTTTAAATATATCATTATTCGTAAAAAATCAGATTATTAATATTATATTAGTTGAAAAATTGAATCAACATATTTTAAATCTTCAATAATCTAAGGGTCAAATCCTTGTAATATTACAGAAATTTAATGTTGATGGGGATCCCTGGAAGAGAATGACTGTTCAACTAGTAAATGAGTGATTAATTTTTATCAAAGACTTGGGAAATTGTTCTGAATCGTTGAGATTAGTTACCACAATATTGTGCCGAATTAAATCATGTCCGAAGCTGTACGTGGACGCTGTCTTCTCCACCAACTGCCTCATCTCGGCCTGCGCAGTGCTCCCATCGTACAAACGAAAATGATTGCAGGCTTTCAAATTGATCGCGATTGCACTGTCAGGATATTTTTGGAGGTACACTTGGAGGACTTCCTGTGCCACGTCGTAGTAATCTAACTTGTAGTAGCAGAGAGCTACGTAAACATTCAGAGCTAGATAATCCCTGAAATCATTAACGAAGGGAATAGTAATGAAGGGGAGTGACAAAAGAATGATTATAATCCATTAATTACATGATTATTAAATGTATGGATGAGTAATCCATGTTTAACATTCATTGTTACACTTCATTGTTAATTTCAATACCTTTGTGTACGTTCGGAAAAATTGAAACGCTTTCACTAGGAATCCAGTGAATTCCAGTGAATTTTAGAATTCTAGTAGGATTTTGTCGCAATTCATTTGAAAATTCCGTACGTTTAGCCATGATTTCGATTGAAAATTTCCCAACATTTCCAGACGATTTTCTGACAGATATTTGATAGACAAAAAGTGAAGACATTTCGATGTTTCTGTATGACTTATTTTCTCGAGAATTTTTCTATCGAATTTCTTGGATATAAATTGTTTCCATTTTTCTCTGCTCGATTTTATTCGCTCCAAAAATTCTTATCGAAAAAATATCAGCAATTGTTAATTGCAACTTTCCATTTCATTATTTACGACGTGATATCTTTCATCATTAATTCTAACATCATTAAAAAATCACTTGAGGAATACCTGGATTTGCTCAATAGGATAAGGAAATCTGAATCATCGAAATCGCTAGAATCATCAGAGTCGCAGGACAGGGAGTTTTTGGGATAGTCACTGGGAATATGAATAAAAGAATATAGACTACGAAAAAAGGACCCCAAAATCGAGAATTAGAAGATCCACCTGTTATCAAGCAGAATTTTTTTGTAGATGTCGATGGCCTCCTGATAATGAGCCCTGAGGTAATGAATCGAGGCGAGACACAGCTGGTCCTCAATGACGTCTTTCAGCTTCCCGTGATACTCCAAAAGTGTATTCTCGTCTCCCATTTTATGAGAGAGATGAAATAAGAGTCTCGTCTTGAGGCCGCTCTCAGGAGCGTCTCTGAGAGCTTCTTTAGCCTCTGGATACATTCCGAGATAGAAGTAGCAACAGGCCAAGTTGGTGGGCACATCGGCTGGGGCTTTGTCCTTCTTCCTCAGACCCTCGTACACACTGGTAGCTCTTTTGTAGTCCCCCAGGTGGAACGCACAGTAGGCAATCCAGGTTTCAGTCTCAATGGCATTGCTACTAGTCGCGTTGAACTCGATTAGAGTCAGTGCACCTGCATAATCGCGTTTTTCGAGGAATTCCCCGAGCTTCGGGATGTCTTTGCGAGCCGCGGGCTTCCTCGAGGCATCCGACAGCGCCGGTTTAGCTCTTGAGAGTATCTATTTACAAATCAGTAGCGAAGTGGTCAAATGGTTCAAGTCGACGTAGCTCTTAGTTGAGTTTTCGAGGAATATCTCCACATCTAAGGAAGAGAGCGAAATTTTCGCCTCTATCTTTTTTTAAGCTCTCAGTATCCTCTACCGAAAAGGTCGTAGCAGAAATTTTGCTATCTGGCTTAGATTGCGAGATATTCATTGAAAACTTACGAATAGTCAAAATCTACTTAAACCGTTTGACCACTTCGCTACTGAAATAGTATTAAAAACAGTGAAGTTTTCATTTTGTACAGACGCAACTGCTTTTTTCTGGACGATTATAAAAACCTCATTTTTTTTTTAAAGCACCAATATGTTGTAGATTTAAAATTAAGGATGCATTATTATTATTCAATCAAATAATTACAGAATAGAAATTAAACTTCACGCACGAAAAAATTGTATAGAATAATTTCGTGAATTCGATAGAAAATTGTGTTGGATTTCTATTCAACTTTTATTGAGAATTTTATAGCGAGTTTTTTTTGCATAGAAAATGTCTGATAGAAACAACTTCACAGGAAAAATCTGGAGAATTTCATTTTTCTATTGAGACATTTTCTATAGGAATTTTTGGACATGAATTTTCAAAGTTTTTTCCATTCTATTTCTGTTCTCTTGTTTCATCAATAAATCAATGAAAAAACTTGGGAAATTTGTGCCAAGGAATTTTTGTAGAAAATATCGCAATAGAATAGTTATATACAAAAACCGGATTCTATTAATTTTTTTCATGTAATATTTTCCCTGGAATATTTCTATTGACAAAACGAGCAAATGAGCTGCGAAATTTCTCAATAGAATTAGCCAAAAACTAATACAATGCTCATTAGAAATCCAATAGATTGTCTAGTAAATTCACTAGGTTTTTCTATGAAGTTTTTTCGCACGCGAAGTCAGGATTATAATTTCTGCAGGCAAGATTTCAATGCAAAACATCGAATGTGTCAAAAAATGAAGGATCTCCATTGAATGCAACAGATCATTTAGTCCAGAAAATGTTTCAAAATGTATTAAAAAATCTCTTCCATATTCTTGAATTCATCAAAAAGAGAAAGGACTCACCATTGTTGGATTTTTTTGATCGAGATTCAAATCTCCCAGAGAAGCTCACGCATTATTTTCTGTATATTTAGTGAATCAACAACTTTTTTCAACTGAAATACCACCGAATTACTGCCTCAAAGGCTCTCTAGCATGACGAACGCCCGACATGCCAACAAAATCATAAAAACTCGCTGTTTGTTGTGTTTCAACGTCTCCCAGAATAATTCCGATTTTATCGATTATTCAAACTGCTATGACACCTCCGCGATCAACAAACGCACCAGCGCCACCACTTCAGAACCAAAAATACCACCGAAAACACTTCACATTTGCTCGGCAACTGGAAGAAGGGGGTAGCCCGACAAAACATTGTAATCACTCTTGATAAAAACCGAAGGCAGTTCTCCAACGATGCTGGACGAGGTGAAGCACGTTCTGCTGGTTCTATCGGGCAAGGGTGGCGTTGGCAAGTCAACGGTGAGCACCCAGCTGGCACTGGCCCTCAAGGTAGCCGGCTTCAAGGTAAAAAACAACGAAAAACAACAGCAGGTTAAGTTGTCCCCAGTGAACAACTTAGTCGGTAAAAATCTGATTGTCATTTTGTTTTCTGGAGGTGGGAATCCTCGATGTCGACCTCTGTGGCCCCAGTGTGCCTTATCTCCTAAATATTGAGGACAAGGATGTGCACCAGTCCTCGGAAGGGTATGGACGCCATTCAGAAGAATTTATTAGAAATTATTGTTGATGACTATGGTTTAATCTGGACTGCAGATGGATTCCAGTGTACACTGATCAGGATCAGACACTTGCTGTAATGTCCATTGGATTTTTGCTGAAAAATCGTAACGATGGGGTTGTCTGGCGAGGACCCAAGAAGACTGGCATGATCAGACAGTTTCTGACTGACGTCGTCTGGAAGGACATCGATTATCTGATCATTGACACTCCTCCTGGCACCTCAGACGAGCACATCACTGTTATGGAGAATCTGAGGTTCGTGTTCGTGTTGTTTTTTTTTGGGGAAGTCACATGTTGATAACAGTCACATGAACTCACGATTGTGGATCATATGACACATCGGTGGTGGGATTGTTATGTGGGGAGATAAGCCTTGGTCATGAGGCCTGATAACACTGATGACTGATCAATGGCATGTGATTCTTCGTCACGTGCTTGTCCAAACTCGACGGTTTTTCAGCTGTTTTCCTTGTTTGCAGAGATGTTAAGTGCGATGGGGCTATTATCGTTACCACTCCACAGGCTGTTGCTGTCGATGATGTCTTGAGGGAAATAACGTTTTGCAGGAAAACTGGGATTCCGGTTATTGGGATTGTCGAGAATATGAGTGGATTTGTCTGTCCAACGTGTTCGGTGAGACTTCAATTCAGTAGCGACGTGGCAAAACGGTTTAAGTCGACTTATCTCTCAGTCAAGTTTTTGAGGAGTATTTCGGAATTTAAGGGAGATAGCGAAATTTTCGTAACTACATTTGTTGTAGCACTCAATCCGCTCTACAAAAATGATTATAACAGAAATTTTGCTATCTCCGTTAGATTCCGAGATATTCATTGAACACGGGTCAATAGTCAAAATTGACTTGTACCGTTTTACCACTTCGCTACTGAATTTGACAATTTTTAATTGGAGACAGAAAGAGTTTGAGAAGAGCTTAAACTCTTTGATGGTTGCATCAGTGGATTAAGCGACTTTCTGAATTGATAATTTGAATGCGGATTTATTCAAGTGATCATTTCAGGAGTGCACAAATATTTTTTCGTCTGGTGGAGGCATAGCCCTGTCCGAAATGGTGAAAGTTCCATTTTTGGCTAAACTTCCCATCGACCCGGCGATTGGAAAACTAGCTGACAAGGGCCAAAGCATCCTGGTGACACTTCCTGACAGTCAAGTTGCCCAGGTCTTCAGGAAACTCGTTGAGGAGCTCACCAAGAGCAAGGAAGCTTGAACTAAAAAATGAAAAACCCTCTCTAACGTGTTACCGAGTGGATGAACTGTGTGACTGCTATGCGAACGTATGATACACATTAACAGTTTGTTATTTAAATAAACTCGAACTCTGTGAGCAAGTAGGGGAGAGTTCATATGATGGAGGATTCGTTCATATGAATATTCGCTTTTCAAACTCGAATGCTATTACTCGATTATTTTACTTAAACACAGAGATGTAGATATTACATTTTGTATCTTGTATATTTTCAGGAAAAATATTCTAGAGGTGTTTTGTACAGTCAAGTAACATCGAAAATATTTTTTATAAAATTTTGATTGTGGAATGGTGTTCAAACGATAATAATAAAAACAATCGAAAAATCATGAGGCTTATCTTTGTAATTCAGCTCCGATGTGGACAACTGCTTCTGGAGTGTTGTACCCCAGGCATTTTTAAGGTCATGTGAATGATGGACATTGTAAACGTAACAAATGTTACCTCATACAAATCTAGCTCATGGAAATCCTCATAGTATCTTGTATATTTTCAGAAAAAATATTCTAGACTTATTTTATACAGTGAATTAGCATCGAAAATATGTTTTATAAAATGTTGATTGTGCGACTTAGCTCAAACATAGTATTAATAATCAAAAATAATCGAAAAATCACGAGCTTATTCGGTTTTTGTACGCAGCCCAGAGTTGGTTTTTGTACTTGAGAATTGATGATAACTTGTCGAGGGATTCGGTGATGCCCCGTCCGACGACTGCTAGATCAGCTCCAGCGTTGACAACTGCTTCTGGGGTATTGTACTGTTGCCCCAGGTTGTCAGAAGTTTTAGCGAGTTTAACTCCAGGGGTTAGTTGGATCAATCCAGGGTCAGAGAAGACATTAGACTGGCAAACGTGTCCCGTCACAATGTCCGAGTCTTTGCTGAGTGCCAAGCACTCCTTCACGTAATTTTCTCCTGTCAGAGCTCCCTTCGAGGACATCTCAGTGATCAGGAACACCCCACGATCTTCGGAGACGTGTTTCTGGGCTTTTTTGAGCCCATCCAGGAGCCCTGGGCCTGGGACAGGATGGGCAGTGATCAAATCCGCCCATTCTGCTATTTTGTACACACCCTTTCCGTACTGAAGGGACACTGTGTTCCCTATGTCCCCGAATTTCCTGTCCTCCATTATGAAGAACTTGTGCTTCGAGGACAGGTGCTTCAGTCTCTGGATGAAGGTCTGGTCGAAGTCCTCGATTATGTCCACGTGGATCTTTAGCACAGCTATGTGCGGCCCTGCGCGCTCCGTCAGGTCGATTATCTCGTCGGCGGACGTCAAGTCTGCTGCGAGACAGAGGGTTGTTTCCTTTTGGCTCATGAGATTCAGGAGTTTTGCAGCTAGAGGATTCTTGGCGACTTTTGAACGCTCCGCAAAGTCTAGTTTCAATCTGTTTGGGGCAGATTCTGAAGAAGATAAATGGGTTTTTACGTGATGCAATTGATTAATTCACTTTTACATCTGAATTATTAGAGGCCTTCATAAATTCTCGTAATTTCATTCTTATCTATTTTTAGAAAAACGAGGATTGTTCACGTAATTAAATTCATTCGTTAGTTAATCTTTTTGGGGCAGAATCTGAAGAAGATGAGTGGTTTTTTGTATGATGCAGTCGATTAATTCACTCTTACATCTGCATTTTTAAAGGTCTTCATGAATTCTCGTAATTGAATTCATTCGTGAGTGAATTATTGTCAAAATCTTTTCGGAGTGAAGAGGTCTACGAAAAATTAGCAAAAGACATTTTTTGTAGCCCTTGAAATTCTCCACAAAAAAGGTCCTTTGATAAATTATCGTATATCTCTTCACTCCGAAAATATTGAAAAATTAGTGCATGATTGAATTTCATCCTCGTTTTCTTTGAATTACTATTTTGTGTGAATAATCGTTTAAATATTTTCGGAGTGAAGAGGTTTACAGAATTTATCAAGAGACCTTTTTTGTAGATCTCAAAATTTCCTGCAAAAAATGTCTTTCGACAAATTATCGTATATCCCTTCACTCCGAAAATATTAACAAAATAATGCACGAATTCCCCCTCGTCTGTTATTACCACCTGTTGCCCGAGCCCCCTCTAACATCTTAAATCACTCAATTTTATCATTCTCACCATCTTCAAAGGTCTTGACCGGAGCTCTGCTCTCCTTCAGGTACTCAGTGACTCTCTCCACAGTCTCCGCAGTGACTTTCTTCGCTTCCAAGAGGTAACCCATTAGTTGGGTGAGTGTGTAAAGGCTCTGCATCTTGATTCCACTGTTCTCGATGTTCTTCCTGCCTCCCTGCTCCCTGTCCATGATGACCAGGGCCTCTGTGACCTTGAGACCCTCATTCTTCAGGTCCCTGACGGTCTCCAGGATGCTGCTGCCACTCGTCACAACGTCCTCGATGATCACACACGTGTCCCCTTGCTTGAAGCTCCCCTCGATCAATTTTTTTGTACCATAGGCCTTCGCTTCCTTTCGTCGAATCACCATTGGAATGTCCGATTCCGCTGATATAACACTCGCTATTGGCAACGCGGTGTATGGCACACCGCAGATTTGAACCACCTTATCATCCTCAGCTAAACCCCACAGAGTTTTCGATATTTTTTTCTGTTCAAAGAGCAAAGAACCATATTATTAATTCAGTAAATTTAGTTGGTCATTTATAAAATTAATTTTAGGACTCAATCATTATGACACTCACCAATATCTTTGGGTATGAAATTATCACCCTCAAGTCAACATATACTGGGGTTTTTAATCCTACTTTAGTGACGAAATCACCGAATTTCACTGCGTCGATTTCATAGAGTTCAATTGCTAATTCCTTTAGCTGTTCCTTCATTTTTTAATTCAGTATTATTACAGGGTAATGGTGAATTTTGTTTGGAATTTCTGGGAAACGTGCACCGGGTTGCTACGTCGACGTGCCGTTTCGTGGAATTGAGGGGGCGGAGGGGGGGTTACATTTTTTTTGCCTGTGGAGCGCTGCTTGTAAGTGCGGGAAGATTAAATGAAAGAAAAACCCTGATTTGAACTCAGACATTTGTTCAAATATTCATAACTCAGAAATAAATTGATTAGGGGGAGTTGGGCAATATGAACCCTTTTGACTTTTTTGAAATGTTAATAATTCATTGTAATGTTGATCAAACGGGATAATTTTTTTCCTCGTAAAGCATCTCTTCCTGTTTGTGATGAGTCTAGACTGAGCTCAATTGATGAATTTATTGTTAAATTATGAATATTTTTAAAAAGGTCAAAAATTTCTATTTTGTTCCANAAATTGGGCGGGGGGGGGGGGGGGCTGGAAGATTAAATAAAAGAGAAACCCTCATTTGCATCCAGACATTTGTTCAAATATTCATGACTCAGAAATAAATTGATTAGGGGGAGTTGGGCAATACGAACCCTTTTGACTTTTTTGAAATGTTAATAATTTATTGTATCAAACGTTGATCAAACGGGATAATTTTTTTCCTCATAAAGCGTCTCTTCCTGTTTGTGATGAGTCTAGACTGAGCTCAATTGATGAATTTATTGTTAAATTATGAATATTTTTAAAAAGGTCAAAAATTTCTATTTTGCCTGATTCTCCCTTAACTGCGCTCAGTTTGGGGTCATTGCAGAGAGAAGGAAGTATACTCTCCTAGGAAAAAAATGATTCCATTTCATCAACAATTGCAAAAGTTTTTAATATTTGAAAAAAAAGTCTAGTGTCCGTTTAGCCATCTCCTCCTCTATTTCGTTGATATTTGATTGCGCAATTATTGGATTTATACATCTATGTAGTTGACAATTACGTGAATTTTGTTTAGTTAGGTAGGATTTCGTTTATTGCTTGATTTTATACCACTTATGCAGGAGAGAGTGAGGTAAAATGGGCACTCTTAACTTTTTTTAATGGAATAATTTCGTACTAATGGAAAATGTAATTCAATTCACTTTGCATCAGTTTCCTCTATTTAATAAATTTTACAGCGAAATTTCCATTAAATTGCGAAGAGCTGCTCGGTAAAGATAAACCTTCAGAAATTCATGTTCTCTTTTTAATAAAGGGGAATGCGAGACATATGAAAGGCTGGTCTAAACGTGAACCAAAGAAACCCACTTTGAGCAACAACGAATTAAAGAATTGAATTGAATAAAAACCATCAATTTTTCCGAAAATGTTTCCACATTTTCACTTAAAAAATTATCTAAAACCCATACTTAAGAATACCCTCAATAACTAAAACACAATCAACTCCATTAAATCAAACTGTCTTTATTACTCGAATAAACCAAATCCAAAGACGATACAAAAACCCAAATCTCCAGTTACTTATTTCCCCATCCCCACAGTCCCTTAACAAATCCAGTGAGTCCAGCCTGTGCCTTCTTCCCCTGATCCCCCAGTTTATCCGATAAATCCGGGAATTCCACCATATTGAACGCCAAATCAAAGAACAGAGGTTTGCAAGGAATGCTCTGCATGGGAGGTGGCATATTGAAGACATTGGGTTGCTTGCTGAGCAAAGAGTTATCCTCCCTGTACTCGTGGAGTCTCTCGACGAGTGGTTTCTTGCTCTTCATCTGCTTGACAGCCGCAGCCTCGTCATCCGTGCCCTCCTCGAGGACACTGTGAGCATGGGCAGCGCACTGGGCGCCCTCGATGGAGCTCTCAAGCTTCTTCAAAGAGGATTTGAGGTCCTCGGGGAGGAAGGACTGGTCCTTGAGTGCGTCGAGGGTGTGTCGAAGGGCTCGTTGATACAGAGCCATTGCCTCCCTCCACCTGTGGACATTGGCCAGGGACTGGGCCATGTGGAAGCACCTGAAGGCCCTGTAGCCCTTGCTCTTCGCCTCCTGCTCCTTTATGTACTCCTCGTCCTCCAGGAGCTGCGACATTTCCAATAAATTATGCAGAGCTGCTTCGTAAAGACGAACAATGTCCTGTGGCTTTGCTTTCTCGGAGGCCTCAGCGATGCTCACGAGTGCGAGGTTCCTCTCCAGAGTCCTAGACAGCCTGATGTACTGCAGATAAGCGATCAGGTGATGAGCTGGTGTCTTATCGTCCTTGTTCTTCAATTCTGCTTTGAAAGTCTCCCTCACAGCAGCTATCACGTCCTTGCAGTCGATAAGATGAGCCTCCAGCAGATCAATCTTCCCCTGGAGGGTCGACGTCTTCTCCAGGGTCTGATTCAATCGGGAATCAGCTATCAAGAGCCCTGTGGCTCTCGGTGGCACCACTCCACATGATCTCCCACGCCAAGTCACTTCCTCTGCACTCGACTGCTTCTCACGTGTCTGCGCCATCAGGGAGTCCAGGCTCATGAGCAATTCGTTACTCAGTTGTCCTCGCATCTGCATCAAATCGTCGATTGCTGAAGTGTCACCCACGTTGTAGGCGCAGTAACGGAGGCTCGGGGCTAATTCCTCAACTCGTGCTTTGTAGATCAATTGCTCTAGCTCTGGGAGGGCTGATGCCAGCTCACCGTACACCACTTGGGCCTTCTTGAGATTTGTCATTGCGTCTTTCCAGAGTTGGAGCTCGAATTGGAGGGAACCCTGGATCCAGGCTACGTAGGCTTGGGCCTCCAGCTTTGTTCGAGCATCGCAGTTTACGTTCTGAAATTAATGGGATTGTTAGTTTTATTGGAGCAGATGGGGGGAGAATGGACTTGGTTGGTTAAAAATAAGTTGAATTTTAGACTTTATAAAAAAGTAAAATTTAGTTCATGTTTAACTAAGAGTTTTAGATTTATCAAAAAACATTGATTTAAATCACAAAACAAATGTTTACCCTCTTTTGTGAAATGTGAAAAACTGGTAAAGAGGTGAAAACAGAAGTAAACAGATTGAACTGAATAAAACTCATCGATTTTGATAAGAAATGTCCCTAAATTGTCACTTAAAAGTACTCATTATCGAGATAATTTCTGATTTAATACTCCTGACATAAGAAATCCACTTGTTACATGCTGATAAAAGTGTTTAACCTCAATCAACTCTTGAAGCTGAAGAGCATAAGCAGCAGCCTTCCTCAGCCTCGAGATAAGATGGAACTTCTTCCTGGGTTCAGTATTAGCCTCGATACGAAGCTGCATGGCATGACTCCAGGCGCGTTCAGCCATCGTCAGAGGAACCTGAAGGAACTTGTCGTCGTGCACCATAACAGCAGTGACATCCCTGCGTTTGAAGTGTCTCCTGTCCCCTTGAGGCACCTTCAGGACCTTCCTCAGCCTCCTGAGGCGTCTGGAGCAGTAGCCCCTGTACCTCTGGTAGTCGCCATGACGAAGGCCATGCTGCTGCTGGGCTTCCTTGATTATTTTGAGAACTAGACCGAACTTTGAGTCAAGAAAAATACCTTTCGATTGATAAAACCTGCAATTGTCTTCAGAAATGATCTGGGGGTGCTGAGGACAGACATATGGGCTTTGTGGGATGGATGGATGGTTAATCAATTCACTCTTTATTTTCAAAGGATACTCTCGAGCGAGTAGACTCTCGCCTCTTTCGGGGTGTCCTCAGGGCTCTCCAGGCTCTCCTCATCGATTTCCTCACTGTTTATCACTGCCACCATGATCCTACGGCATGAAAAACCCCTGGAAAATATTAATTATCACTCACGACAGCCCCAGAGAGAGACTTGCTGTTGTTTCCTACGTGGAACTCCAATTCCAACCTTAAAAATTGTTCTGTAGATAATGCAGAAAAATCTTCAATACCTGGCAATTCCAAAATGGCGTCCTCCAGCCAACACAACTCTCCGGCCTATGCGTGAATAAAAGGTACATTTACAGCTTGATTAAATCAATCCTCTCCATCTCTCACCGAAAAAACCCCTAAAATATCGAATCAAATCAATTTGTCATTCTCAATATCTCAAAAAAAGTGCATCACCAGTGGAATTTTGAGGTTAGCTCTCCCATTACCTAAACGTTCGAAGCTCGACAGCAATAAAAACAATTGTTGGCAGAAAGTAAAGGCTGTCATGGAGAGATAGAGCCATCACACCCAGGAGAACAGATCACCCGATATCTCTTATAAATGAAAAAACATCATCATGTTGCACTCAGTGATATTGTCAACAAAGTGCTTGAGAGTTCTCCAGTATCACCAGCATCTCCAGAGGATCTTGCCGTCGGTGTCCCCCAGGAAATCAGTGCACACTAGCTCAAGTTGGCTCGTGAATACTGATGCAGATAAAAATGCCAGGGTTTCGCTGTTCTCAGCAGCGAGCAAGCAGAAGAAGGAGAAGGAGACGTACTTGAATGTCATCTATACTTACAAGAATTCTCCCCCCAGGAAGACAGGTCACGTGCAGTTTGTCTACGCTGCCATGAGGTACATGGACGAGTTCGGGGTGAACGAGGACCTGGAGGTGTACAAAGCAGTGGCGGACACCCTGCCCAAGGGGAGATTTATCAGCAAGAATCTCCTGCAGGCTGAGTTCATGCTATATCCACGTGAACAACAGTGTGCAATCGATCTCCTGTGTAAGATGGAGGACAATGGAGTGATACCAGATGAGGAGCTCGAGAGAATGTACATTAATATATTTGGGGACCTGGCGGTGCCTCTGAGGAAGCTCAGGAGGATGACCTACTGGCAGGGAAAGTTCAAGAACCTGAACCCCTGGCCGTGGCCCAAACCCATGCCCACTGATCCCCTCGATCTTGCCAAGATGGCTATTCAGAAGATTGGGACTGCTGATGTTCAGAGCAGGATCACTGTTTTTGATACTGCGAGTGTCAAGGAGTCCATTGATAAGACTTGGATTGTGTCTGCCTCGAGTCCTGATCAGGAGAGGCTCATTGCAGAGCATCCCAAGAATGTTGCTGCCTATGTCGAGGGGCCTTTCAAGCTCTGGATCTCCAAGGGGGCTGTCGATTATTTCTTGTTGAGGGCTGAGCCGAGGAAGACGTGGAAACAGGAGGGCTATGACATCAATGGTGAGTCGATGGTTTTTACAAAGGTTTCGCGCGAGGGAGAAAGTATTAAAATTTTGAGACATGGTCAGTCATGGGATTTTTTTTATTTTTTAATAAATGTGTAGAATTACAATTGCGAAGTACATCTTTCAAATTCAATTTGTAAGGTGTGAATTACACATTTGGGTAGGTAATCAACAGAATTTTTTATTTCGCGAAAACATTTGTCATTGTTTTTTATTTTTCATTTTATTGAAAAGTTTTTTCATTTTTTTTGCAGTCTGAAAGCCATTTACTGGCTACTTTGCATAAATAGTGTAATTTTCTACGTAAACGAAGGGAAATTGAGCATTTAGAGACAGAATAAAAAATAATAATTCGTAATTGTTATCCTACATAGCTTGAAAAATTGAAAGAAAAATCTCCGTGATTCAAATTTTGAAAAAACTGGAATATTTATAACATTTTTAGTATCTCCGGGGCAAATGAACGATAAATAAGAATTATTTTGATACTAATTCATCGTTTTTATGCATAAATATTGATTTTTAATGTGTGCGAGATCTTAACTTCAGTGGCCACATTTAAAACTTATAGTAGTCTCCTCTTAAGTTTCAATTACATGAAATTGAACGATATGGGTTGTTCCACTCTTATTTTAAACACTACATGGAGCAAATTGTTCAATTGTGAAATTTAGTAGTCAAGTATGGATGGAGTAATGAACGTGTTTGTCATTTTATTCGTAGATATTTCAAATTTCGAAGTCAATTTCTGGAAGAAAAATCGCGAAGCCTTAGCACGTCGGCGCAGTATCCACGAGCAGGACGAGCAAACGATCTTCGGTATCTGTGCAACAGGAACATCAAGTAAAGACTCTTTGCTCTCGTGGATCAGGTGCCTCCAGCCTCGCAATCCAGCGTTGGAGCAAATTCCAATTCTCTTCAAATTCACGCAGAACATGGACGAAGAGCAGAAGGCGATTGGGGCTGGGGAGCAGGCAGATCAGACAGGAGTTCACGGGGAGACCACCGAGAAAATTGACAGCTAAGCGGATACGTTGTATATTATTTGTAAATAAGAAAATAAAAAATAGTGAATTCTCACTGCATTTTTATCATTTCACATCCCCTAATAATTCCCCAATAAATACGAAATTGGTACACGCATGAGTGGATTTTGAAATCGATGAGTTGAATGGAATATTTACATTCCGGAACATCTCAATACAAGGAGAGAGAAATGTTGAATCATTTGTTTGAGTGAGAAAATTTAATTGACTGCACTGAGATTTTATTAATTAATTCCGCCGATCAAATTTAATTGAGACAAGAATTTATAGATTTTGTGGGGAAATTTAGGGGATTTGTTTATCTGCGAATTAAAATTGTCCTTTCGACGGGCCGCACTGTAGATTCGGATATTTTCAGTTTTTGAATTTTCCAAGTAAATAGGGAACTTGCATGACGCTCAATTCTTTCCAATTCCCCTCACACATTCCTCATAACATGGATAGCTAAACGGCGAAAATTATGGAGAAATATTGCCTCTTATGATCATTATTTGAAAATCAGTCGCTTTCGAGGCCAATTTTTCGGTCATGACGTTACGAAGACGTCGAAGAACGACGAAGAAGCGATTGGTCGAAGAAGAAGAGAGTGGGGAGTTGTTGTCCTCCATTGGCCGAGGCGCACCTTAAGATTGGGTTAGGTCGGCCCGCGCCATTCTGTGATTGGTCCAACGCTCGCCCGTCAGTGTGACATCATTAGCGATTTCAAAGCGTTTGAATACAAGATTTTGGCGAAAGTCGACTTTCCCCCTGGAAAAACGGAAAATCTGACCCTTTGAAAATCTGAAAAAAAAACTTTTTCAGTTTTCACTTTTTCCACATACTTTCGAGAGTTCTGGATAGCCCGTCGCTTAAATAGTTGGAATCAACGTTCAGCCGGTTCAAAACATCGATTTTGGCGAAAGTCGACTTTCCCCCTGCAAAAACGGAAAATCTGACCCTTTGAAAATCTGAAAAAAAAACTTTTTCAGTTTTCACTTTTTCCACATACTTTTGAGAGTTCTGAATAGCCCGTCGCTTAAATAGTTAGAATCAACGTTCACCCGGCTAAAAAAATCGATTTTGGCGAAAGTCCACTTTCCCCCCGGAAAAATTCAAGATCTGGCACTTTGGCCCTCGTGACCCTTTGACCAACTTTCCCCCTGAAAAAATCCAAGATCTAACCCTTTGGCTCCGGGTGAAAATTTTTTTTTTTCAATTTTCACTTTTTCCCCATACTTTTGAGAGTTCTGAATAGCCCATCGCTTAAATAGTTGGAATCAACGTTCATTCGGCTAAAAAATTGGATTTTGGCGAAAGTCGACTTTCCCCCTGCAAAACCGGAAAATCTGACCCTTTGAAAATCTGAAAAAAAAAACTTTTTCAGTTTTCACTTTTTCCACATACTTTTGAGA
>NW_021680342.1:3320351-3371737 GCF_001412515.2 Diachasma alloeum | reverse complement strand
GAATCAACGTTCACCCGGCTAAAAAAATCGATTTTGGCGAAAGTCGACTTTCCCCCCGGAAAAATTCAAGATCTGGCACTTTGGCCCTCGTGACCCTTTGACCGACTTTCGCCCTGAAAAAATCCAAGCTCTGACCCTTTGGCTCCGGGTGAAATTTTTTTTTTTTCAATTTTCACTTTTTCTACATACTTTTGAGAGTTCTGAATAGCCCGTCGCTTAAATAGTTGGAATCAACGTTCACCCGGCTAAAAAATTCGATTTTGGCGAAAGTCGACTTTCCCCCTGGAAAAATCCAAGATCTGACCCCTTGGCGTCCGGGTGAAAATTTTTTTTTTTCAGTTTTCACTTTTTCCACATACTTTTGAGAGTTCTGAATAGCCCGTCGCTTAAATAGTTGGAATCAACGTTCACCCGGCTAAAAAATTCGATTTTGGCGAAAGTCGACTTTCCCCCTGGAAAAATCCAAGATCTGACACTTTGGCCCTCGTGACCCTTGCGACCCTTTGACCGACTTTCCCCCTGAAAAAATCCAAGATCTGGCACTTTGGCCCTCGTGACCCTTGTGACCCTTTGACCGACCTTCCCCCTGAAAAAATCCAAGATCTGACCCTTTAGCTCCGGGTGAAAAAATTCACGTGAATGAATGCGCATAAACAACTCAGGAGGGATTATCCCTCATTAAGACCCTCCACCCCTCGCTTCAGTGTCCCTGACATCCACTTCCTCTTCGAATCGTTCGCGCACTCTGTTTTACCACTGATGGAGGACACTCGCCGGCGAAATACATAAAAACAACTTTTACTTTCTCCCACTTCTTGAAGACATGTAATCACGTGGTTCAATGCATACATATTGACATTGCTGGCATGCGCGACGATAAATTGTTCATTCAATTTAATCTGGCAACGTCGGCTAGCCGGCGCGCACGCAACTTTCAAATTTCAACAACAACAAAGTCCGATCAATCACTCGGATCAATTCGTAATTGAGTTTCGATCGTCTCAGGGAGCAGAAAAATTGTGAAACTTGTGTGGAATTTTTTTGACGTTATTGAAGTGTCAATCGAGACAAGGAATGGCCCTAAAAGGTGAGTGCGACTTTGGTGATTACCAACAAGTTTCAATAAACAAGACACTTGACCCGATTACTCTTCAGGAGTCAATGGACGCTGGGCTTCCGTCAGGAGGTTCAGCTCATTTCCTGAAATTCCAAGCTGCAGCTTTACCGCATCGAAATATGAAGTGAGTGTAAGATGACACGTACATTTATCGATTTAAAAAAAAATTAATTACTTATTGAATCGTTAAAAACGCACATTTCTTCCTTTTTTGTCATTTCGATTATCGTATTAGATTATTCTGTTATTTGTTTTCTATAAAAATAAGTTTTTTTATTTCTCTATTGGAATTCGTACATTTGTCGAGAATAAAGGGAATTATTCATCATAAAAGAAGCCTGTTGACTATGTGACTAAAAGAATTAGTCGACAGACTGAATTTTAGTAAATATTCATTCATTAATAGTTGAAAACTCATCAGTTTCCGCAGTTAAAAATTTATTTTCTCAGAAAAAGAAGTTTCTCGCTTGTTAATTATCAGCAAAATTTTCGTATGCATGAGAAATGAATTCTCCTATGAGTTCCTGAATATTGCATGACATCTTTAAAACGTCAATCTGTGAAATGATAAGCGCTCACGTACTTCGTCGTTTGCTACCAGGGTCCAAATTACGATAGTGTCAAGTCTTGTAGGATGACTTCGGTGACCCCAACCACTCCTCCATTCTACAAAAAACCACTCCTGATTCACGAAGGTCATATGCAGTGGCTCTGGGATCACACGGGGAGACGATATCTGGATATGTTTGGGGGAATTGTCACGGTTTCCGTTGGACATTCTCATCCGTGAGTTTAAAAACTGCATTGTCCTCGCTCAGGGGTGTTAAGTATGTAATTAGCACTGCATGCCGCTAAGATTATCACAAACGAGCTGTTCAGCACTTTATGGAGATTATTACGTAAATATCTCTGGAGCTGATGCGTTGGAGGGAAAAATCAAACGATTTTTCTGTCTACAACATTATTTGCAAAAAATTATTTTCATCTTTTGTGCGTAAAATGAAATTTTCATCGATATGTCAGTAATTTCCAGTGACATGTTCATTCATTTTTGGGGCCATTATCACTGATTTTCAGAGTAATGTTCCTGATTCTCAGGAACCCATCCCTATTTTTTGGCAATCTATTGTCAAATTTTTATTTTTTTTTATTATTAGTGATTTTTATCATTCATTGATAAAAATCACTAATAATCGGGTGCATTCCATTAATTGTTCAGTATCACCAATAATTGGTGACAGATTTCTGAAAATGAGTGACGTGTCCCTGAAAATTAAAACTTTTTTTCTCTCTGTCCATTCAAAAGATATTCGCAAACTAATCTTCAGCCATTCTCCGCGTTATCTTCATCTATTACTTCACTACCGATTCTCTCCTATCGGATGACCTTGTGCAAATTACAACTATCCCACCAGTTATTTCGAAAGAATTTGAATTAATGAGATACAACGAGCGATTTATATCCTTCAGGGATGGGTAATTGACCTCCGCTCGTGAATGCATATTATTAATCCATTTGTTATTCGACTTTCGATTTTCCTCATGGATAATTCGTCTTCCGGTGCCACCTTCAACCCCAGCGTTTCGAAAATTTCTCGAACGCAATCGTAACGCGCAATTCCGTGCCATTCCAACCCTTGACAACGTGCGTTCTTTATTAGGAAAGTGACGGAGGCAGCGCGGAACCAATTGAGCAAATTAAGCCACACGACGTCGATATATATGCACCCGAAGTACCACGAGTACGCTGAAAAATTGACGGCGAAAATGCCGGGCAACTTGAAAGTACTGTACATGACTAACAGTGGCTCTGAATCCAATGAACTTGCTTTTCAAATGGCCAAGTTGTACACTGGATCGCAAGACATTATTTCAATGAAAAATTCTTATCACGGTGGCACTTACACGACGAGCTCCGCCACTGGGATGTCAACCTGGAGGTACCCCATCGCCTCAGCCCCTGGTCACATCCAGGCGAGTATATATTTTTTTTTGGCTTCAAATTTTAGTTTTCAATTTGTTTGCGTTATGATAGCTTACGGGGAGAGAGTACTATGAGTTTTAAGTCGTGAGCTATTAGAATGAGATTTCTCATGCATTGAAGATCGATTATATATGTCTAAAAACGAACAATTAATGCAAAAAACTTATTGTTTATTGTTCCTTTACCCCGCAAACGCTTAAAATGTCAAAAATAGTCCAGGGCCTCCAATTTTTGAGCTACAGAGGTTTTTTTTTCAAAATATTTGGAAAAATATACGCAATACCAATTACGAATTAGTTTCTTGAAATTCTACATCTACACAGCTAATTTCGTTATTATTTTAATGAAAAATTGCACCATTCATGTAAAAAATCCCGAAAAATAGTTCTGAAAGAATCGAAAATTTATTTTTAGTATTTTAAGGATAATTTTTCTGCCTGAATTTGTTTGCACTAATTATTTATTTTTCGACATATACATATAATCGATCTTCAATGCACGAGAAATCTCACTCCAATGTCACGACTTTTAAAACTCATAGTAGTCTCCCCTTAAGGAAGTCTAAAATTTTCGATTTTGCAATTTTTAAATGTCTGCACATGTTTATATCTTCGTTGTATAATCAAAGGGGCGTAAAAGCAAAAAAGAATTCCACTTTTAAGAAAAGTCTTCATTAGTGGAACAGATAATGTGATAGAGTGCGCGTTTAATCCACTCGAAATCATATTGCTACGCGGAGAGAAATGTTCAGTAAAACTTACGGAATTCACAATTCGCTCACCGATCACGGAATCGACTCAGAAAATTTAAGTGACGGTAACGTAATTTTTCACAGGAGATTCAGATAAAAATGGCGGAACGCTCTGGAAAAATTCCGTGACATTTCCGTAAAACGAAATTTCCTACAACGAAATTTGGCTCTGGAATTACGGAAAAGATATGGAATTTTTATTCAATATTTCTCTCCGTGTAATATATTAGCAACAATAGCCATTCTCAGTCATAAATAATGCAATTCCCCCCCTTTTTTTTCTAAATAAAAATCGACTTTTCAATTAATAAAAACGGATTGAGAATTGTCTGTTGTCCATCATTAGCTAGGGAATGAATTGGTCTGTTGTCCATCATCAGGTCACCAATCCAGACGTGTATAAAGGCCCCTGGGGTGGCCCCCAATGCCGGGACAGTCCAATATCCCAGCATGGGAGGACGTGCGAGTGCATTGGGAATAAGTGCATTGCTGCGGAGAAGTATCTAGAGGACCTCAAAGACACTATTCAATTCTCTTTGCCGAATAATGGAAAGTTCGCCGCGTTCGTTGCTGAGAGTATTCAAGTACGCATATCATAACCATCTTGAGAATAGGGTTTTCAACACTGGATGTTCACTTTCATTTTCATAATTATAAATTAAGTTCAGAAGGAAAAAAAAGTTTTGATTTTCACTGACGTCCAGGAATTTATCTTCAATTATTAGGAATGCGTAAGCGCGAAATGTCGTGAGGGCAATTTCTGAAATTCAGTCACCAATTTTTTAAACGAATTTTCAGTGACGTTATCATCAATTTTAAGTGACATCGTCACTAATTTTCAGAAAACCATCTCGAATTTTGAGGAATTTATCAACAAAATTCAATGATAATTTGATTCCGGGAAAATCCAAACGTTTTCCCTGTCTTGAATCAGTGAAAAAATCATTTCTACGATTTTTTCTTCAATTCATCACGAAATAATGCCCAATCAAATCAGTAGCGAAGTGGTAAAACGATACAAGTCAATTTGACTATTGACCAGTTTTCAATGAATATCTCGGAATCTTACGGAGAAAGCAAAATTGTTGTTATAACCTTTTTTGTAGAGCCGATTGAGAGCTACAACAAATGTAATTACAAAAATGTCGCTATCTCCCTCACATTCGGAAATATTCCTCCAAAACTCAACTGGGAGATGAGTCGACTTAAACCGTTTTACCACTTCGCTACTGAAATCATTCTGTAATTTTTTACTTTATCGCAGGGAGTCGGTGGTGCAGTTCAATACCCCCGCACGTACCTCCACGGCGCATATGACATAATAAAATCGAAAAACGCTCTGTTCATAGCCGACGAAGTGCAAACAGGCTTTGGTAGAACGGGCGATCACTTCTGGGGATTCCAGGGCCACGATATCATCCCCGACATCGTGACGATGGCGAAGGGTATTGGAAATGGGTTTCCCATGGGTGCAGTTATCACAACTCCAGAGATCGCAGATTGTTTGAATCAGGCACTTCACTTTAATACATTCGGGGGGAACCCAGTGGCCTGCGCCGTTGGTTCAGCGGTTCTCGATGTAAGTCGATGATATAATCACTGGGACAGTGTCAACTTGACATTTTTCTGTGTCAAGGCCGGGCAATCGTGTAATTCTCTTTAATTTAGTTGATAAGACCATTTCGATCGAGTGTCAAACATCTCAATGTAATCTTATGCAAAACATTTCAAATCTTGGGGATCGAGGAATTGAGAGCTCAGTTCGTTTCATTCCTCTTTACTGTGGTCATAAAAAATAATTGGTTTTGACAGAAAACTTAAGGAGCACAAATCGACAGGAAAAATGCAAGAAAATGCAGAAAAATTATGGTTCAAGAGGAAAAATCTATCCTCCGCCTTGTATATTTCCCTTGATTTCAAATAAAAATTCCTACAATACATTTTTGCTCGCTTACTTAGATTATACACTCATTTTTCAATTGATTTTTTGACCTATTAATGGTCAATAAAAAATCGAATTCTGATTAATTATAATGAAGGGAAATTCATTTCTTATTACCACATCAATCTTCAATGAGAACAAATCAAATCCTCATTACTTTTTTATTAACAATAGAACAAGATTTGTTTCCCAAATTTTGCTGTTCACTTGCGAAAAATAACGGTTCAAAGGGGAAAATTGATCCATTGCCTGACATTTTTCCCTGCTTTCCCATAAAAATTCCTAAAACACAATTTCGGATTACGATTGAACAATAGATTGAACAATAATTTTTCAATTAATTTGTTCTGTGTGCAAGAATATGAAAAAAATCTAAATCTGATTAGTTTTGTAATTAATATTAGAGCGGAATTAATTTTTTATTACCCCATCAATTTTCAATGAGAATAAATCCCATTCTGATTACAATTTCCGCATTACTAGTGGGGCGAGATTTGTTCTCATTCCCTCGTCATTAGCTAATGATAATTGAATCAATGTACTCCTCTCTCTATTCCCAGATAATTGAAGAAGAAAAACTTCAAGAAAATTGCAAGGAAGTTGGCACCTACTTATTGCATCGTTTAAGCACTCTTCTGCTTGAATATCCAACGATGGTGGGAGACGTCCGAGGAAAGGGTCTGATGATCGGTGTAGAATTAGTCTCGGACCCTGACAAAAAGACTCCCCTGGAGGCTGAACACATAGCGACAATGTTCGAGGACATCAAGGACATGGGTCTGCTCATTGGAAAAGGCGGAATCCATGGAAACGTGAGGCTTCACACGACTTCATTAGTATTTCTAACCAGGCTGAATCGATCGAATTCATTAACATCAGTTTCTATTTATAGGTCCTGCGAATAAAGCCCCCCATGTGTGTGACCAAGGAAGACGCAGATTTCACTGTTGAAGTGATTAAAAAGGCTCTCGAGAGCTGCAGGGACAGGAATTTAATTAGCAAGGAGAATGTGTACTTCGGGGCTGTTTAAAACTCAAGCTGTGATTGATTTGACATTTTTTTTATTTCCATAGTAATATATTTTTTACATTTGTACAAATCACGGGCATACTGTCAGCAATTGAAAATTTTCTGTGATTAAATGAAATAAAAGGATGAGCAGAAATTCATCGAAATCATCTTTCCATTTTAGTTAATTACAGATTTTATTACTGGGATACTTTTGCATTAAATTTTACAATTTTTTATACCAATTTCGAAATGAGAATGTAGGTATATTTTTGAGTAATTTAATTGTAAGTTTACAAAATAAATCTTAATGTATGAAAATGCCTTGAGTGTTACGTCAAGAGTATTAGGGATTATTTCTCCCTGACGTATCTCATCTATTTATCTCTCGACAATAACGTTATATACATATCACTGTAATCCAAGAGTCATAATATGCGCTTCGAATACAAACCACATGATTTTTTAAATAATTGAATAATTTTTTAGAGAATTCAATTGTCAATTCGTCTCTCTTTTACTTTTTGAGCGACAGAAATGGATTATTATCAATTTCCTGAAAGGGGAAGACTTGCACAGGTGTCGATGTCGCCGTTCTAGCCGATAAACTGGTGTAAAAATAATTTTTGCGATTTTTTTTCCCTCTAAGCACGAATTATTATGCATTAAATCGAAGATTAGTAGAGCACACTGAATACCTTGTCATGTACATATAGAATTCCATTCTGAATACATTATTCAAAATTCTAGGCTGAAAATTTCGGTACAGTTTTCGGAAATTTTCATCACATTGCAGTTCCACTGGTATTTCAAAGAATTTTGTCATCCAAAATTTCTAATTTTCTGGAAATTTCAATTTATTCAATCCAGAATCTTGAATTTTCAATTCATTGAACATTCAGCGTGATTTAGTACTGAATATTCATGTTTTTATTGAAAATTCAAATAAATTAGAAAATGCTTGTTTTCCTGCTGTTCAATGATTTAAAATCCCATGATTTTTTCTTTCAAAAATTCAATTGATTTTCACTTCCCTGAAAATGACTAATAAACTGTCCATGAAATTCCATTTTTTGCAACAGTGTATTTCATCACTGATAATTCACAAGTTGATGGAAAAAGCAATGGAAATTATAAATCTCAGCTCAATCGTTTCATGAAAAATGATAGAAACCAGAAAAATTCAGGTCAATATATTCAGGTTATATATTTTCAATTAATTGAAATTTCCGTGTAATTTGGTACGGAATATTCATGTTCTCATTAAGAACTGAAGTTAGGGAATTCTCGTCTTCCTGCCGCCTAAAAATGTGGAATTTCGTTAAATTTACAGTGAGATTTTTCCTCCCTAAATCAAATTCAAAGTCGCTCTCATGGAAAGCACTAGCCCCCAAAATTTCGATTTTTTTTAATAGTGTACGTGGAGCTTGTTTTAAATTTGATAATTTTTGTTGTGCTTGTCGGTTCTCGAAACGTTAATTATTCACACTCACAAGGTGCAGTACCACACGTTGACGAAAATAGTGCACGTCATATCAGTTTTATTCTTAAACTAAATTACTTCGACTTTCCCAAGAGATTAAAATACTTCAACACAAAAATCTAAACATAATTTCTATCGCTGTCAAAGGTTATCTCAATACTAGATTCAATTATCCTTCGCTATTTTCTTTGGAGGAAATACATATAATTCTCTGGCGAGAGTATTGTCGATCTCTTCTGCATACACCAGAAAATTGATTTGATTAAAAAAATGTATGAAAAACTCTGCGTTCGAAACAAATAGGCCTGTCAATAATTGGTACCATGAACCATTGAAAAATTAATCAACAGGGGATATATGAATACAAAGAAACTCAACAATTGTATAAACGGAAGGTCAACGATGTAGTGCAGAAAATTCGTTTCGCCATCGAAAGCATGATTTTGTTTGTTTGGCACAGCTAAACTGATTGAATTTTTCCAGACTTTTCGTTCACGAGAGAAAATCATAGTCGAGTCATTTATGATAACGAGTGCTGAACGAAGACGAGACCTACCTCGATGTGACCTGGAGCTCTTGAGGAGAATATTCAATATTTGTCAATAATTACATTGCGCATTACGCAATGAGCGTCACGAGTGATCCTTTGGACTCGGGTAGTGCGTCATTGAGGTAATGAGAATTATCCGTCATGGAGGCAAGATCTGCCTCCAGGAGAGCTAGATGCAGCTCGCGTCGGGCTTTCTGAACTACGTATACCATCAGTGAGACAGCAACGAGTATCTGAAAGCAGAAAGCATTATTTACACAAGACTTTCAGGAAGTTTCTTGCGAAATTTGAAGTGAAAAATCTATAAATTTTCAACAACTACTAATTTACGTGAAGTTTTCCTCTGGGGTGAATTTTATAGACAGAAATGTCATTAAATCTTTGGAATACTTAATGAAATTACAATTACCAGATCAATATAAAAATGGAAATGAATGGGCTGACATGAAAAGCTCAATTTTGCTGAATTTCCAGGATGAATAAGGGATTTCATGAGCGTTTTGATATTAAATTGAATTCGAATTCAGTGAAGCATATTCGGAATTGTTATTTTTTTTATGAATACTTTGAATGTTCATTCTTCTAATAATATTATCCAAGCTTTTCGTCATTTTACCTGAATACAGAAGACTACGTATCCCGTCGCAGCAGTATGTTTATCCTCTAACACGTCTTGCATTGACCTTAGACTACTTCCGAGGTAAACATTGATTATTTGCGCTGGGAGGAGACCTATTGCACTTGCGATATGATATCTTAAGCCACAAATATTGCTGACCTGTCCAAAGCAAACGAAATCAGAGTTTAGGACTGAAGAAAATTAGAGACAGAGAAGGAATTCGATTTTTCCGTAGAACTCATTCTGTTGAGATATTTCCTACAGAAGTTAGTAAAATCATATCGAAGATTCTTATAAAAAACGTCTTAATAAAGAAAAAAAAACTTGTATAGAAAGATGAAATTCTGCTGATTTTTTCTATAAAATAGTTTCTCTTGGACATTTTCTAAAAAAAGGGCAGTAAAAAACCTAATAGAAAGTTCAATAGAAAAGTTCAATATGTAATCTAACCAGTTAATTTTATTTTAATTATTCATACACACTATGTAATATATAAGTTATGAGTCCCGTTATTGGCTAACGCTGTTGTACTCTGAGGAGCCAATGAAAAATGAAAAAAAAGAGAATAAATTCGATAAAATTTTCTATTGAATTCACTGAGTTTTTCTCTGAAATTTTTTCCTGCCTCGGGTTTCAAAATTTCTAATTAACGATAGAATGGTCTGGGTCTTGTGTTTCGTACTCACAGCAAAAATAGTATTTTGCAGTCCGAAAGGTATAGGCGTGAGCCTCGCAAAGAGAACGACTCTAAAGGCCTGTGGTCCTGATATGACTCTCAAGATAGCCCTCGCAGTTTCGCTCCTCAAGAGCGCCCCGATAGGTAATTTGGTGGATAGAGCACTGAGTGTAGTATGTGCCACTGCGATTCCCAGATTCGCCCCCAGGACGACCATGGCAATGCCCCTGACAATGCCAAACATATACCCACTCGCAATGATGAGGAATAAATACCCTATGACTATGGGAAACGAAACGACTGTAAAAAGTGCCGTGACGATGACTGTGATCACCCACGTGTCCTGGTGCTCAATCCAGTAGAGCAGGACTTTAATGTAATCTCTACAGATGAAGACAATGGCCCCGAGAAATCCCAGAGTGGCGATTGTCACTGCTATGTAACAGGCTGAGTTTGAGCTTATGCAGTTGCATCTTACTCCGGAGTTTTTTATTGGACGAGAACTTGTTTCGAGGACGTCCAAGTCTATTATGTCCATTTTAATTTATTATTCTTCTGAAAATGGATATTCAGGTCGTGGAATAATTGATAGTTATGTACTGATGATTAATATATCGATTACATGATGAATGGAATTATTCAGTGAAAAATTAGAAAATAATTCATGGATAATATCAGTCATTCAAATTACATTTCGCAGGAAATTAATCTGTTTTAGAACCAGCGCTTCTAATAAATCAATCAGTAGCGAAGTGGTCAACCGGTTTAAGTCGATTTTGGTTATTGGCCAGTTTTTAATGAGTATCTCGAAATCTAAGGGAAATGGCAAAATTTTTCTCGTAACCTTTTTAGTAGCACTTAATTCACTCTTGAAAAAAGGTTATTATGAAAATTNTTGAATTCACTGAGTTTTTCTCTGAAATTTTTTCCTGCCTCGGGTTTCAAAATTTCTAATTAACGATAGAATGGTCTGGGTCTTGTGTTTCGTACTCACAGCAAAAATAGTATTTTGCAGTCCGAAAGGTATAGGCGTGAGCCTCGCAAAGAGAACGACTCTAAAGGCCTGTGGTCCTGATATGACTCTCAAGATAGCCCTCGCAGTTTCGCTCCTCAAGAGCGCCCCGATAGGTAATTTGGTGGATAGAGCACTGAGTGTAGTATGTGCCACTGCGATTCCCAGATTCGCCCCCAGGACGACCATGGCAATGCCCCTGACAATGCCAAACATATACCCACTCGCAATGATGAGGAATAAATACCCTATGACTATGGGAAACGAAACGACTGTAAAAAGTGCCGTGACGATGACTGTGATCACCCACGTGTCCTGGTGCTCGATCCAGTAGAGCAGGACTTTAATGTAATCTCTACAGATGAAGACAATGGCCCCGAGAAATCCCAGAGTGGCGATTGTCACTGCTATGTAACAGGCTGAGTTTGAGCTTATGCAGTTGCATCTTACTCCGGAGTTTTTTATTGGACGAGAACTTGTTTCGAGGACGTCCAAGTCTATTATGTCCATTTTAATTTATTATTCTTCTGAAAATGGATATTCAGGTCGTGGAATAATTGATAGTTATGTACTGATGATTAATATATCGATTACATGATGAATGGAATTATTCAGTGAAAAATTAGAAAATAATTCATGGATAATATCAGTCATTCAAATTACATTTCGCAGGAAATTAATCTGTTTTAGAACCAGCGCTTCTAATAAATCAATCAGTAGCGAAGTGGTCAACCGGTTTAAGTCGATTTTGGTTATTGGCCAGTTTTTAATGAGTATCTCGAAATCTAAGGGAAATGGCAAAATTTTTCTCGTAACCTTTTTAGTAGCACTTAATTCACTCTTGAAAAAAGGTTATTATGAAAATTTCGCTATCTCCATTAAATTCGGAAATATTTCTGGAAAACTCAACTAAAGACTAAATTGACTTAAACCGTTTGACCACTTCGCTACTGAAATAATATTGACGTCCAAGTCTATTATGTCCATTTTATTTTATTATTCTTCCGCAAATGGATATTCAGGTCGCGGAATAATTGATAGTTCTGTACTGATAATTAATATATCGATTACATGATGAATGCAATTATTCAGTGAAAAATTAGAAAATAATTAATTAATATTAATAATTAATATCCGTCATTCAAATTACATTGGGCAGTAAATTAATCTTTTTTGAACCCATCTCGTCCAATAAATCAATAATAATTCAACAAAATAATATCGTTGAAACTTGCAGAACCTTTTTATTTATATAGAGTCGATTTTTTCGTGAAATTGTGGATATAAAGACAGTTGTTGTCATTACGATATAATTATTTTAGGGCGAAAAATTAATTGTTTATGAATCATTTATGAAAAGGGCTGCATCCTTAGAAAAATGGCGATTTTTCAATTATTTCATAGTAAATAAACTTTCAAGTTTTTCCTAATTTTTTAAATGTTTCTCATTAAAAATATTTTTTCTGGGAATCTATTTTCTGTTTTACAAGATCTTGTTCTCGAAAACCTCGCGGTAAAAAATTGATTGTTTATAAATTTCTTACGGAAACGTTTACAATCTTAAAAAATTGTTTTGAAATGATTTCCGTCCTCGCAAAGTGGACTCTTTCAAATTTTATTCAAAGATTGTGAAAATGCTTCCTAACGGAGAGCCTTGAGGTTTGAATTTAAAAAAATGCAGAGTAAAAAGGCTAAAAACACTAACATTTCACGTTTTCGCATCAACATCTGATGATAATTAGCCAAAAAATTAATTCCAAATTATCTGAAGATGGAAAGATGACCGAAATGATTTCCATTGTCATCAAAATATCAGAATTGTTGAATAATTCATTCACTGTATTAAAAACCGATTAAGCTCACCTAGTTAGCAGACTAAGAATATATCACTGGAGTTCGGGAAAAAAAACTCATCACAAAATAATTAAAAAATTCATGGCAATGAATACACAACGGTACTTCAAAAACATAACCTAGAGTGATGAATTAGCGGGTATAAAACGCGTTCTCCCGGGTTTTAATGCCACGACATTACTCCCTGACATTTCATACGAACTATTCTAAGATCAGTTGAAGGAAGACGCGATTAAATAAACATAATCTTGTGGTTTTGCTATATCCCGGAAGGCTCTATTTCCGATCACTACCATCGATTGTCAAAACGTCAGCTGAGCACTGCTGTGGTAGTGTATTAGTGGGAGGCATACGCAGGCGTAGGCCAGATCTCATCATCTGAACACAGATAATCAGATAACTCTTGTAACAAACACAGAATGCACCAACCGTCATGTATGAATCTTTGTTTGCATACGTGTAAGAATGCATTTTATTCCTCAAGTCGTAACACACGTGAAATAATCGGATTCATTGCTGAATGTCACAAAAGAAATTAATGTTTATTTCCTGCAGTTTTTTTGTAATCACTACGCAATAATTATTCACTAATCGTGTAGACTAGATGAGTTTCATATCAAGAATTTCTTCGTATTCATGTATTTCGTCGAAGGACGGTACTCCTCAATTGAGAATTATTGAGAATAATGGATGGGTGAATGGATGAATAATTAAAGGAGAAAGATGATAAAAAATCTTTTTTTTTCATGGTTAATACATTTTGTATACGACATATCGTCCAACAAAAGTTCTATATCATAAAAGTTTTTATTTCGGAATCTTCATGCATCAAGTAATGATGCTGTTTACTCCTCAATTGATAATAAACTTGAATAATGAAAACCAGTGAAGAATAAAATAGTTTTTTTAAATTCAATACTGACTTCAATCTAATATCAAGGAGATTTCTGTTCTAGAATGAATGAATACAATGAATGATTGAACGGGTGAATAATGAAAGGATATAAATGACCAAAAATCGTATTTTTTCATGGTTAATACATTTTTTATACGACATATCGTTCACCAAAAGTGCTATATCATAAAAGTTTTTGTGAAGTGAAGAATAAAATAGTTTTTTTTAAATTCAATACTAACTTCAATATAATATCAAGAAGATTTATCCGTCTATGGCTTGTGTAGATGTAAAGCTGTAAAAGTAGCGTCAAGGAAATAAAATATTCTATTTATGTTCAATCGGGAATAAACTTCAGAGAATAACACTTCAACACCAGAAAAATCGATTCAATTGTAATAATCATCTTCAAAAAATGTTCCAAACTAGAATACCATATAAAAAATATTTATTCATTTACAATTGTCCAGTTTCCAACGGATAATAATCAACGAGATCAATCACATTCAATGCAAAAATTCCGAGAATACTAAAAATTTTGGTAATTAATTTCAGTCGCACTTTGTTGCGTGCTGTGCACACCACGCCGGGGATATGGCATCAGCCTTGACGTTCCGGCTCTCCAATCTCTCCCTGTGAGCCTGCAACCTCGGCTCGACGTCGACGGTTTTGAGGGTCGCGGAGTCTGTCCAGAGTCTCTCGCCGGCTGCTGCCGCTCTCGGCCAGATGCGAGAGTCTAGGCCACCCTGATTCACGTACTCCCCCCACATGCAGACTTCGCCACCGAGGACAGTCTCCTGAAGTTCATTTTCAAGGTAAGATACATGAAAAATTCAACATTATCACGGGTGCATGAACAGTATTTTTTTTCTTTCATTGAATCGGTGGAAGAAATCTAATTGTACCGTAAGAGAAATGTTGTGTTTGAGTTACATAAGACTCTTTATTTACAATTACTCTATTCATTTCAACAATTTTTTATTGACAATCAATAAGTTCGTGTATTTTTTCAATGGAATTCTCTGTTAGAATCAAATAAACTATTAATTTGATTCAAGTAAATACCAGCAAAACAATGACTTAACTTAAATCAAGGGTTCACTTGTTTTCTTAAAAATGTGCAGTAAGAGAAATGTTGTGTTTAAGGTAAATAAGACTCTTTATCGACAATTACTCTATTCATTTCAATAATATTTTTATTAACAATCAATAAGTTCGGGTATTTTTTCAACGGAATTCTGTTAGAATCAAGTAAACTATTGGTTTGATTCAAGTAAATACCAGCAAAACAATGACTTCATTGTTAACTAATTGAGTCTTAACTTAAAACAAGGACTCACTTGTGTTCTATTTGAAAACATATTTATTTGATGTGTTTTTTGATAGACTCATTGGTTTTATCAAATGCAAATAATTTCCCTGGATTTATGTGAAGTCTGAAGATACTTCACTGGGAGCAGAAATCAAAAGGAAATAAGGTTCTTTGAAAGAGATAACTATTTCGCAGAAGCAACAATTTATTGGAAAAATACAAAAATTTCATAGAAAAACCTCGTGCATTCCCAGGAAAATTCTATTGGATTTCTAACTGCGCGTTTTTCTCAATGGAATTCATATGGAATAATATAATTGAATTTCTACGGGGCTTATTCAATCGCGATTTTCTACAGAAATTCCTCGGCTCAAATTTTCGATGTCTTTTTTATTGAAAAGAGAAGAACAATCGAGGTGAAAAATCATATCATATTCATCATATATCATATTTTTCATAGAACGATATTTTTTCGAAACGCGTAGTGAAGCTGCGGATTTCTTCAATAGAATCAAAAGTTGATAAAATTTCTACTGGAACTTCAATCGGAATCCAATAGAATTTTCTATCGAATTCACTAGCTTCTTCCACAATATTTGCATGAATAGAATGTGCATGAATAATTAGGACCGTGCAGTTTTGATCCAATATGCCCGTTCAGGGTTAATCGAACCGATTCAGAGCGATCAAAATTAGAATTCAGAGAAATCTCACGTACCTCCCTCGGGATTCTATTCTCGTAGACATCTCGCCACGAATGGTACTTTGTGCTCCCCCAGAAGCCGTGATCCAAGTACCAAGCGTCTTTCGTTGAAATAATCAATTTATACCCACGTTTGAGGAGTTCCTCGGGAACGGTAGAAGCAGCTGGCACCCACGTTTGGATGATAAATCTATTTTTGTCGAGGAACTGCTCAATGACATTGGGCTCAGTGAGTCCAGAGCTCCAGATGATCACAGAGTCGTCCTTCTCTTTGAGGTCACTTATGACCTTCAATTGCTTAATGTGGAACTCTCCCCAGAGTTTGAGAAAGTCCTCGGGGGTTCTCCCCCAGCCTCTCCCCTGCATATTCTCCACGATCTCTTCGGTGGAGTTCCAGCATGGCAACCAGAGCTGGAATTTCAAATTTACGAATGGATTTTAATTTTATGAATGGGAATTTTTCTCTCATTGTTAATTCTGTTGTTCATTTCCAGCAACTTTAAGTTCGTGAATCAAGGCCATGGGATAGTGGAAAAGAATAACAATACTCAATTTGCTATAAATTGGCAATGTTCTGTTTTTAGTTTTTAATGATCTAATCAATTTGCAATCATCTGGATTAATTAATTTATTCATTTATTGACGTGGGGATATTTGACTGGCATCAATTTGCTGTAAAATCGCAACGTTCTGTTTTTAGTTTTTAATTATCTGATCAATTTGCAATGTTTTGCTTTTCTTCGCATTCATCTGGATTAATTAATTCATTTATTTATTGGCGTGGGGATATTTGACTGTGACTGAATCTAGAAAAGTTAGTGAAGAAGAATGACAATACTCAATTTGCTATAAATTCGCGATGTTCTGTTTTTAGTTTTTAATAATCTAATTAATTTGCAATGTTTTGGTTTTCTTTCCATTCATCTGGATTAATTAATCAATTAAATTATTAATGTGGGGATATCTGACAGTGACTGAATGCAGAAGAGTTAGTGAAAAAGAATAACAATACTTAATTTACTATAAATTCGCGACATTCTGTTTTCAATTTTTATTGATATGATTAATTTGCAACGTTTCGCTTTCCTTCGCATTGGTCTCGATCGATTAATTAATTAATCAATTTATTGACGTGGGGGCTATTTACCTCGTCTCCTCCAACATGAAGGACGCTATCATTCCCCAATATCGAGAAGAATTCCCTGTAAACGTCCCTGAGAATATCGAACACATGAGGATTCACAGGGTTCAGTTGTCCACAAGGGGGTTGAACACAGAAATTCCTCCAGGGCTGTTGCTCAACACAAACTGCGAGCTTCCCTAGCCCCGCAGTCTCGCCCCACTCCCAACCGGTTGCCGCATGGGCTGGAGAGTCCATCTCCAGGATCACCCTGACTCCACGGTATTTCGCGTAGTTTTTTATACGCCCCACGTCCTCTGGGGTGTATATCATCCCAGGGGAGTAAGCACCATACCTGAAAACATGTTCTCAAAATTCAAATCCAATGCCGTTTTTCGTTTCTTTTAGAAAAATCACCAATTTCCGTTCATTTTTCAATTTTTTAATTTTTTTATTTCATGAAAAATAAACCGCACTGTCAGGAATGCGCATCTTAAAAGGGATTATCAGATGAAAATTCTGTTCTCGGCATAATGTAAGTATCGAGTTAGTTATGGCGTGATATTAATGTCTTGGAAATTGCTCACGACCGAGTGATTGTGGAAGAATCTATTTCTTAACAAACTACACTCGAACCACCCACTCCCGAGATATTTTATGAAATATCGAGTGCAGAATTTTCTTGACTCGTTTATTTCCACAGCAATTTTAACACCAAATTATCGCAATGAAATAAATAATTCACTTGATTTTACAAATTCAATTGAGTGAAATCGCATATTCAAGGAAATTCGCCTGATTTTTCCTCGTTTCTATTGATTTTCATGAAATGATTAAATTAAAATTGAGTTTCCATAGTTTTTTCCATCAAATTGTAAATTTTCAATAGCGAAATTCCTTGAAACTTCAGGCGAACCGTCATCTGATAAAAATTTCCAAAAAGTTGACCGATAATTTCAGCCTAAAATTTTTAATGGATAACGCATAGAATTTTTTAACCCTTTCGTTTTAATAATTTTACTCCTGAATTTATTCTTACCGCGACATCAACGGTCGACTCTTAATCTGCAACGGAAAGCTCTGCGAATCAGTGGCGTGCCAATGCAGCACATTCATTTTGGTCGCTGCAAGTCCATCGATAGTTCTAAGAATCGCTGTCACCGGCAGATAATTCCTTCCAGTGTCTATCATCAGTCCCCTGTGCTTGAACACCGGTTTGTCCTCAATATCAGCCTTATTGACGATCACCAACCCCCTCTTGATACTGGACTTGACGATCGGTGCAATTAGCTGCGAGAGAGCCTCCAGAGCGTGACGAGCCCCGTAAACCGTGTGCGCAGTGATAATAACGTCCGCCTCGGTGCCTGAGGATACGAATATTCTCCGAATTATTCACAAAGAACAAAAAGTTCCGTCCCCAATTACTGTGGATTTGTCGCTGATTTTCAGAAATTAATCCCCAATGATTATACGAAGGGAAATTTTTTAGAAAAATTTGAGTACTCGGACTGGAAATTTTATTGGGTAACACGTGAATTTTTTTTTGTATTGATATGACATTCTTAGAGATATCCTCACGAAATTTTACTAGAAACAGCCCAAAATTCTACTGCAGCTATAATTTTTCAAAATGGAACAGCTAGAATTTTGCAAAATTGAACAGCGCTAGAATTTTTCTAAATTGAACAGCGCTAGAATTTTTTTAAAAAAATTCAACGAGTGCAAAATTCTGAAATTGAAAGATTTTGTCCTGAATTTTTAATGACATTATCAGTAATTACTGGGGATATTGCCGCTGATTTTCAGAAATTAATCCCCAATGATTATACAAAGGGAAATTTTTTAGAACAATTTGAGTACTCAGACTGGAAATTTTATTGGGTAACACGTGAATTTTTTTTTGTATTAATATGACATTTTTAGAGATATCCTCACAAAATTTTACCAGAAATAGCCCAAAATTCTACTGCAGCTACAATTTTTCAAAATGGAACAGCTAGAATTTTGCAAAATTGAACAGCGCTAGAATTTTTCTAAAAAAATTCAACGAGTGCAAAATTCTGAAATTGAGAGATTTTGTCCTGAATTTTTAATGACATTATCAGTAATTACTGCGGATATTGTCGCTAATTTTCAGGAAAATGTCCCTGATTTTCACGGACCCTTCTCCAATTTTCCGAAATTTGTCACCAAAAATTAGTGATCAGAATTATCGAGGATTGATTTCCCAAAAATCAGTGGGATATATTCTTGAAAATCAAAACTTTTTTCTCTCTGTCTTGAGTTCAGCAGCGAAGTGGTAAAACAGTTTAAGTCGACTCATCTCCTAGTTGAGTTTTTGAGGAATATTTCCGAATCTAAGGGAGATACCGAAATTTTCGTAATTACATTTATTGTAGGTCTCACTCGGCTCTACAAAAAAGGTTATGACAAAAATTTTGCCATCTCTCTTAGATTCCGAGATATTCATTGAAAACTGGTCAATAGTCGAAATTGACTTAAACCGCTTTACCGCTTCGTTGAGTTGAGTGTCCCTGGTCTATCCCAGTATTACCTTTACTAGCGATTCGAAGAGTGTAGTCCTCGCGGGTATTCCAGTCGAGTCCGAGGCTCCCCGACTCCACCTCGATGTGGACAGTCACCGAGGAGCCGACTCCATCACAGTTATTACCGCAGTATGATTGAACGTTTGATGTAAATATGTCGATTACTTCGGAGATAAATGAGTCGACTCCCGAGGGGATCGCTTTCACGTCGAAGATAATTTTGTCGGGTTGTATGGGGAGATACTGCAAGAGTAATAATGAAGTAAGAAGGTGAAGAGATAAAACGAAACGGAGGAAAGCAAATTATATGCCCATTATTAACGTTTCTTACTCGGTATTTTCGAAATTAATAGATTTGCAATAATTTCTTTGAAGACATTTTTCAATTCATTCTCAAAAGTCTCTTCATTTTGAAGATATTTGTGGGATAAAATTTAATTTCTGATGGATATTATTCTGTAATTTCGTATGGAGGAAGTGGTAGAGATAACGCAAATTGAATAAAGCAAATTGAAAACGGTTTAAGTCGATTTTGACTATTGGCTATTTTTCAGTGAATAACTCGGAATCTAAGGGAGATAGCAGAATTTTTGTCATGACCTTTTTTGTAGCACTCAGTTTGCTGTAGAAAGGGGTTAGTACGAAGATATCGTTATCTCCTTTACATTCGGAGATATTCTTGAAAAACTCAACTAAGAGATACGTCGACTTAAACCGTTTTACCACTTCACTACTGAATTTCTCTAATTTCGCGAATATTTTAGAAATGAAAAACTTCAAAAAACTTAATAAAAAGACCTTATGTAGCCTTTGAAATTTTCTACAAGAAGGTCTCTTGATAAAATTCCATAAATCTCTCCACTTCGAAGACATTAGCAAAATAATATTTCCACTTTGCATTCATTTCGTTTTATGACTTGATAACAAAAAATAATAATGGAGCATTGAAGGAAGTGGTGAAGCGATACAACAAAATGAATAAAAAAAATTAATCTCTCAAAAAAATAAATCCCTTGACTCCAAAGGCATAAGCGAAATCAATTTGAATTCGTAATTAATTTCGTTTTACGATTTCGTAATTAAATTCATACTAACATCTTTCCCAATACTAAAACTTCCAGTGGGTAAAGGCCACAGGCCGGCACTGGCTCCGCACACCAGCTTGCAAGCGGCCAAAGTCGTGTGCTGTCCATTGATTTTCAATTTCTCGTGATCTAGAACTGATAGCGGTCGTCCCGTTCTCTGGCATTGCTCATTAATGCACTCAAAAGTCCGGAAGAAACTAAAGGGCAAAAGTTAATTGTAAATGAGGGTTTGCGACCCTCATTTACAGTTAACGTGAACTTAATGAGCGAGCATTCTCGTAATGACAGGTTTTACGCAGTTGAAGCGAAATTCCTGAGGAGTTAGGTGTCTGGTTGCTTTGGTAAATTGATAAATTGTGTGAATACACTGTTAGAAAATTATTCTTGAAATTTCAAGTGAAAAAACTTGAAATTTTCAACAACGGCAAAGTTACATGAAATTTCTGTATCTTTCTTCATTGACGAATCAGTTAATTTCTTCAATATTGAAGTATACGGCACTGAAAAACCTTGAAAATTTTGAAAACTCAGGCAACAACTTTTCTGAATCCTTGATCTATTGAAAATTGAATTGTATGTGCTGTTCAATTTTCACGATGAGTTTAGAAACTCAAGCTTTCATTGAAAAATCGATGATTTTTTAACATGAAACCCTAATTTTCGTGAATTTTCAAGATGAATGAGAAATTTAGTGAGCGTACAACATCGAAAATTTAGATGACGCTGTGACTGGAATTTCGCAAAATTTCTAGCAGTGTAGGGAACTTGCATGCCCCTTACTTTTCCCTATTCCGCATTCTACCTAACCCGTAGATAGTTGAACGAAAAAAATTATGGAGAAATATTAGAAATATTAAATAGATATTTTATAATAATTGAAAGAAAATCAGACGCTTTTGAAATCTACTGTTTCGTTCATGACGTCACAAAGTTGCATAAGTAGCGCTCCGTTTGTCGAATGTAAGACGAGAGGGGAGCTGCCGCCATCCATTGGATAAGGCGCGCGTTAGGTTAAGGTTAGATTGGCACGAGCCATTCTGCGATTGGTCCAGCGTTCGACCACCCCTGTGGCGTCATTAGCGATTTCAAAGCGTTTGAAATCTTCAAGCTTCAACAGTCAACTCTCAACTATCAATCAATTATCAATTATCAACGAGCAATATTTCTAACATTCATGAATGAAAAATTAATCATTCAAGGCTGAAGCGTGAGATTAATAGTACAATATAGTACAATGGCACAAATTTCGTTTTCAAGGGATGTGAGGACAGACAAAAGAATGTGTAAACTTCGCACTCGTTAAAAACGAAGTTTATGCCCGAATGATCTATAATATTTTATGTCCCGCCGTGCAGAAGTCGCGTTTTAAGCGATAAATTCGACTCATTGCACGTAGTGCCATAAAAAATTGAAAAAAATCATGCAAGTTCCCAAGTCTTTTCATTGTTTCCATTGTTGCGGGCTCACCTGGCTTGATGGCTCTCGGCTGCGGTGTACAGTAGGATCCAGGCAACCGCAAATATCATTTCGATAGCTAGAAACAGCGAGAAGCAAATGACACACGTCACCCTCATGTTCAGCGAGAAATTGTGAACGCGATGTCAACGGCGGATATAGTAATCCATGCACTTAATTGATTCAGCCCGATTGCAGGGCGAGTGGAACAAGGGACCGACAACAATGTTCCCGCAAAGTTCAGCGCTAGAATTTCAAGTTTGGCAATTGTAATTGAACCTCAGATTAGAGTTCATCGTACCAATACAAGTTGGATTGAGCACGAGGTGGAACTAACTAAGGCTCATTGTTCGCCACTAAAACTGTTGCACTTGTGTGCGAATGAATTTTGCGATGCGACACAGCGCGATGAATACAAATGCACGGAGGAAGAGGGGCGGAGAGGAGAGGCGCAATGAGTTTTTGCTTTGCTCGTGTGGTCTTGATTGCATTTCAACGACTGCAGGGGACGATAAGCCATTTCCCGGATGCTGTTTGGTAGAAAATACTTAACATTTTATCTTCATTATTATCGGTATTTCAACACGGAGAGAAATATTCAATAAAAATTACGTATCTTTTCCGTAATTCCGGAGCGAAATTTGGATGTAGGAAGTTTTACGGAACTGTCTCGGAATTTTTCCGAAGCGTTCCGTAATTTTTATTTGAATCTCCTGTGAAAAATTACGATACGGTCACTTAAATTTTCTGAGTCGATTCCGTAATCGGTGAGCGAATTGTGAGTTCCGTAATTTTTACTGAGCATTTCTCTCCGTAAAGCACTTGGGGATAGCGGGGACAGTTTGATTCATCATTCCCAATCGAATAATGACTAAAGTCATTTTTGGAGAGATTACGAGTTGTTGGACTTAAGAAACAGATGCGACAGGGGATTAATTAGTTTTCTTACCTCTTGGAGATTGTGATTTACGTAACTAACATCTCGACGATATTTTCAATGATATTTAACGGGTGAGAATTATCAAATCCCGTTTTAGGCTTTGAAAGCGTGTAAATACATTTTATAAAACGTTAGAATATTCTCATGTTCAACGAATGGTTTGCGAACGAGCGAGGCCGGCGGTCCCACGGGAACTGAACTTGAAATGCGCCACGAGGAGGCGCGTAAACTCTTGTTGCCTCTCCTTTTCACTCCAATAGTCAGCCACCACAAGCCACCGGCCGTCCTCGTCTTACCCTTTTCCACTTGGCGTTCGCCAGGCTACTCTTTCTCTTTTAATTCTTTTTTTTTCGTTGCACACACAAACGAGCGGTTGACCCAGTGTGTGGATGAACCGGTCACCACTACATTATGTAGCCTTTTGGTATGGCTGTGTCGAGCCAATGCATGCGGTCACATACAGCCCGATCTTATAAGTCCTGCATTACCACGTGCACTACAATAGTTCACATTTTACGGGTTATCTTCGTGGTTCGGATGGGGTCTTTAATCAAATGCCGAGGTCAGCGGATCGATTTTCATTATCGAGTGAACGCGATTGATGTTTTTGTATTAAGTATCAAGTATAATTGCGGGTTTCGCAATCAGAAAATAGTCGATAATTATCGGTGAATTGAAGACATAAAGTATGCCGGAGGAATTTCCACCTTTACGGCGAGAAAAACGTTCTGATTTTCAGGAATTTATACTCAATTGTTGTTTTTTTTTAGTAATTTTTAGTGACATTGTCACTATTTTTCAATCATGTCGTCACTAATTTTCAGGAGAATGTCACTGATTTTCAGGGATTTTAGTCAAATTTTGCGGGAACTAGCGCCAAATTTCAGTGATAGACATCAGAGTTATTGTCGTCAATCTCAAGTATCATAAATAATTGGTAATAGATGTCTAAAAGTCAGTGACATCTCTTAAAATCTAATAGTTTTTCTCTGCGTTGCTCATGAAAAAAATGGAATATACTGATTTTTATCGTGATTTATTCCAGAAGAATCCTTCGAGAGAAATGATTACCGTGCGATATTTATAATCCATCTGAATCAGCAATCGTAACGAATACCTAATTACCGTGACGCAAGGAAGAGTCATAAGGATCAAATTGATGAATAACTTCTTTTATTCATGGTCATTATTATTTCATAATAACTTCAAATTATCCACTTAACCCGATTGTCGAACTTACATAACACATTGGTACGAAGAAAAAACAGCGAAATTAAAATTGAGGGTATAATTTGTTGCTTGTGGTCTCTCGTTTCATAATAGTACGCGAATGTTACAAAGTTGTGGCACCGTTTCGCGAATTTTGATGCACGGAGAGAAAAGTATGGTGATAATTATGGGTTAATTTTGGTAATTGTGAAGCGTATCGACCCCTCAATAATTATGATATTTTCACAAGAATATTGTGATTTTGACGAGAGTTGTTGCGTTTTTTTTTTACTAAAGTTCTGCATTAAAAAAAATTTTTGCTTAAATTTCCAGCGCACCTCCGAAATTTTTATCATATCATGTCATCATCATTATCACATCCTTATCATTCATCATCATTATCACGTAATTCCATGAAAATTAACAGAAATCACGAAACTTCAAGCAAATTGAGAAATTCTTGTCTTCCTGTTGCTCAAAAATTCGAAATTTCTTCAAATTTTCAGTGAATTCTGAAATTCCACGATGTGTCTCCCCTTAAATCGAATTCTATGTCAATGAGAACGACATTTAATGCAATTTTAATTTTATAAAATAAATTTTAAGAGGAAGAACAATGAAATTTCCAATTTCACTGAAAATTCAATGGCATTTCGAGTTTTTGCGCAGCAGAAAGACGTGAATTCCCCCATCTACATGAATTTTTCATCAAAATAATGAATGAAAAATCTAAAAATATATTCATCTGAATTTTCCTGATTTCTACAATTTTTCACGCAATAATTGAACTCGAATTTCGAGTGTCCAATAATTTTTCATTCAATTGTGAATTTTGAATGGCGAAAGTTCTTGCAATTTGCGTGAAACTGTCATTTGATTAAAGTGTGCTAACAACTCCTCAGAAGCCAATACATTACACGATTACTGAAAACCAGGGGTAATTTTTCTGAGATCCGTCTCTCCATGCTTCGTCAATGGATTCTCTTTCAACTGAACCCAAAAAAAATAATGGCACCTCATTGTTGCTTATTTTCTTCCTGTCTCTGATCCCTAGAAGTAACTACGCGTCCATTACAGTTACCAACTAGTCATTTGCCTGCATTTACGATTTTTTTTCAAAGATATGCTGATTGCGGTTTATTTACATGAGCGTTGAATTCAAGGACAATTATTCGAGGAGAAATAGTCAGACATGAGAGTAGCAATCACTGGAGATCCACTAGGCGTTCAACATAAAGAGGTGATTTCACGTTGTCTAGTTGTTATTTCTGTTGCCATTTAGAGTTACGTCTAGTGGCTCGTCCATGGACATCGGCACAGGGCTCAGGTCATGCCGGGATTCACTCGGAATGTGGTGAAAGAGCGGGGGAATTTGAGGGTGACGTGTGGGGAGTGGAGTCTTGACAGTCAGATCCATTTCTGCCTCTTGGGGTCTGTCACGAGGCGCTAAATCCACTTCGACACTTGATGGTGTTGATGTACTTCGTGGCGGAGAACCACAACTGCATTTGCCATGTTCTGGCGATTTTTCACATGTCATTGAGTATCTGAAGACATGAAATTGCACAACAGTTTTGTTTCATTCAAACAAATCAATTCGTCGTATTTTATTTGTCGTTTCCAATTCGAAAATTGATTTAGAGGTTCTTCTCTTCATTTCCCTTCCTTCGACATGATTAATTTTTTTTCATTTAAAATTTATTTGCAAATATTTTATTGCTTTTTTGATTTCTTGAGAGGGAAGTTATTTAATCACATTGTCTTCAAACATAAAATTCGGAATTTTCCAATTCTCAAATTCATTTTGAGTTTCTTCCCTTCATTCCCCTTCCTTTGAGACGAATAATTTTTTTTTATTTAAAAATTAGTTGAAAATTTTTTATTTTTTCTCATTTTTTGAGAAGGGAGTTATTTAATCATATTATTTTCAAATATAAATTCAGAGATTATTCTCAACTTCTTCCGAATTCTAAAATTCATTTCTTCTCTTCATTTTCCTTCCTGTGAGATGACTAATTTGTTTTTTCATTCCGACATTAATTGGGAATATTTTACTGTTTGTTTTTTAACTTCTCGAGAGGAGAGTTATCCAACCACATTCTTTTCTCAAAAATGAATTCGGTATTTTTTTCAATTTTTCTTCCAACAAAAATCGAGAAATCGGTAAAAAAATTTACTGAGATATTTACCCGTGTGGAGGTAAAATGCGATAATCCCTGCAGACAGGATGCCCAGGATTATCCGGAAGTTTATCAGGAGCACCTGATATTTGCGGTGGCGAGAGTCCCGCCGAGGGTGGCGGGGGTGGTGTAGAGTCTGAGCGTTCTACGCCAGCCCCAGGCGGGGGTCTAAGTAGAAGTGGTGCCGCACTGCCAAGACCGAGGCAACGCATCCTCCAGGCGTCCTGGAGCAGCTGAAGGCGCGCCTGCTTACGCCACTTTGCTCGTCGGTTCTGGAACCACACCTGAAGTTTCCGCAATTATTCACTCATTCTTTTTATTTTTCTTTGACGTCCTTTACCTGAACTCGAGCTTCTGATAACGAGATTCTGAGGGCCACCTCTTCGCGCAAGAATACATCCGGGTAGTGGGTCTTCTGGAAGAGGGACTCGAGCTCTTGGAGTTGCTGGGGTGTGAAGGTCGTTCGATTGCGTCTCTGCGGCAGAGGAAATTGGAAAGAAAATCTAATATAATTCTCTTATCGGGTGAATCCATTAATCAGTGATTTAATTACTCCTTCATTAATTTTTTTATTCATCCCGCTTTTATCGCCACTAGGATTTCAGCGACAAATGGAACATTCTGATAGCCGTAATCCGTCTTTCGAAACTTATAACGTCTTCAAGGTTTCATAAATCATGGAAAAAAAATTTAACTATACAAATTTATCCACGTGGTCTTTATCAGACATTATTGTCACGATATTTCCATAATTATTACAGATTTTTTGAGGAATTAAGCGCTACTTCACGCGAAACATCATCGTTATTAATGCTTTGTTATTTAAAATGCAAAAATATCAGAGTTTAATTCCGTCTATTTAAAAAATAATTGTTAAAGCGAGGAATTGAGAAAAAATAGTTTGAAAGTATCGAGGAAAGATAGTAAGAAAGAATAGAAACGTACACTGACCTGACGCCGTCGGCCGAACATGTACTCAGTGAGAAGATCGGCCTGAGGCCCAAGGGGCGACAGATAAGGCCCAGCCATGTCCAATAATTCAAACTCACACCCGAAAAAAAATGAACTCAATCGTCTCTATTCATTCATTTAAATTGCAATTCTCTGTTCAAATTTTTTTCCAATGCCACACGACAATTCAAAACTATTCTCCAAGTATTTTCAATGACACTTGCACCCTCTTCAGGGGTGACTTGTACCGGTGCCGAGGGATGAAGACTGACTGAGCGAATCTGCGCCACCGAGGCACCTCACATAACCCCTCGCGATAACCGAGGGTTGCTCGGAGATTGCGCGAATATGGGGATTGGTCCGAGGGTTGGAGTTTGGGGCGGTTACCACCGAGTCCACACCCTTCGAAAAACCGTTTTCACGTGGAAATAAAAAGACCACGGGGAGGAAAACAAAGATAAAGATACAACTCCACAGAAACCGCGGGATTTATGGCTAAAAGGGGGGGGGGGGGGAAGGAGAGGGGAGGGCCACACTAGCCTATCCTTCGAATTGTAATCATTGTCTTTCAACTTGTGTTGGGTATGAGTCTCGGAATTCTTCCTTATTCTTCTCTTTGATGAATTATTGCCATTCGATTGTGGCATCCAAGTGTAGTTTCTTTTTTATTCCATGGAAAAATGGGCATAATTGGAACTAAAATCGGGGGACAATATATTCTTTGTAGTATTCTTTGTAGTTTTTTTTATCAGAGTCCCCACAATCTCAATTTCATTGATTATTATTCGGATTTATCATTGAAAATAACTCCAGAAAATGAATAAATTAACTAATTGATCGCATGTAACTGTGAGATCTTCTTTCTGGATTTAATTAGTCATATCAAATACTTAAACATATTTTATATCAATAAATACTAGACCTCAGCAATTAACCAAATCCAATAACTTGAGAAGATTATGCAATTCAAATCAGTAGCGAAGCGGTAAACCGGTTTAAGTCGATTTAGACTATTGGTCAGTTTTTAATGAATATCTCGGAACCTAAGGAACATAGAAATTTTTTTGTAATAACCTTTTTTGTAGCTCTCAATTATCTCTACAAAAAAGGTTTCAATAAAAATTTCGCTATTTCTCTTGAATTCGGAGATATTCCTCAAAAACTCAGCGTAGAGCTAAGTCGACTTGAACCGGTTTACCGCTTCGCTACGGAAATAAATACAACTTCACCTCCCCCCCCCCTACAAAACTAAGAATAGCACCTGCTAAAAAGATCCAGAAAGAAATGCCCCTCCCGCTCGGGCCTGAAAGTATAAAAAAAGAAAAAAAAATTATTGTTGTTATTTAAAACTTATTATCATTATTCAAAACTTCATTAAGGGATTATGGCAATAACCATAAACAGTGGAGTATTTGGGACCCGGTTTATGGTGAGGATGAAATGTTTATGACAGGAAAGTTTTGAGGATTAGGGTTTAATTTTCTGTGTGAGAGAGATGGAGGGATTTTGGGAATTTGGGTAAATTGAGGGAAATGGTCCCTGGTGAGAATTTCTCGTGTCTAGACAAAGGCCGTCGACAAAATTATGCAATTCAAATAAAAACAACGTGATACCCCCACCCTCTACAAAATCTCTAAAATAAAATGAAGAATACCCCCACCAAAAAAATTATAACAAAAAATGTAATATGGGTCAATTCCATATATTTTTCAAATTTACAAAGAATATACAAAAAATATATATAGAACATATATTTCAAATATTTTTTAAATATATTTTTAAAAATATAACCTTTTCCGTGTGGGTAAACCTGTCAAAAAAGCCAGAAAGAAATGTTCCTTCGACTCGGGATAGGATATAAAAAGAAGTAAAAAACCTTTATTATTATTCATACTATAAATAACTTAATTAAATGATGACATTTCATTTCGACATCTCCATTCTCGATCTAATTAGTCATATCAAGTACAAAAAAACAAGTTATACCACCGAATAAACATGTCTCAGCAATGAACAAAATACAACTCAAAAAAATTATACAATTCAAATAAATACAACTTCATACCCCCGCCCCCTGAGAAACGAAGAACAAAACCTGCTAAAAGAAGCCAGAAAGAAATGTCCCTCCGACTCGGGACAGGGAGCATAAAAAAGAAAAGACCGTCAGGGGGTTCAGGGGAGGGGGTGGTTATAAGAGAGGCACAACGCAATCTTTTTAATTATGAGAACGCGGCTTTGTATTTCATGTTTGTTTTGTTGTCAGCGCGCTACTCTATTCGGCATTTTTTTTTATATTATAACGTGGCGCGGAGAGGCTGATGGGTCAGGGGCGGGGGAGGGAAGTGCACGGGAGTGAGAAAAAGAGAGACAGCGAGGTGGGAGGGTAGTTGGGTAGCGGCGAGAGAGAGAGAGAGAGAGAGAGGGAGCGAGAGAGTCGGTGCAGGCGGAGAGAGAGCGGGTTGGGAGCCAGGGTGAGATTGCTTTAGTAATGAATTACATGGCTTGGGGCTATGTGCCTCTGTCTGATGCCTCCCGACCACTGCCACCACTGTGCTTCCTGGACCCTGACTTTTCCCTATAACTCTGTATACATATATACGTATTTTTTAAATCACTGTACTGGTGGTATATACGCTTCTGCATTCCCACAAACTGCAGCCCTCTTTCTTTATTCATTTTTCATCTTTTTCTTTCCTCTCGTTTCCCCCCAGTCCCACCCCCCGCGCTCACCGTTCTGCTTTATATTATCAAGATAATAACAGAGACCCACTCCCACTTTCCTCCCCCACCCCCTGAGGAACTGATTTTTCTGCAATCCCCTCAAATATAAAAATCTCGTTGGATGAGAAAGTTGGTTGATTGAAAATCGATTGTCGATTAATTTGAAAGTTCATTAGGGGAATGTTAAACGTGGCGGGGGGATTTTTATTAATTTTTGAACGAGGGTAGGGGGTAATGGAGTTCTGGGGGAATTGGACACGATTGCAGTGCAGTATTTATTAATATAATGATTTTCTTGTCAAGTGATGGGGCTCCTTGGTTAATGAATAAATAAACGAGATGCGGGTTAGGTTTATGAGGGTCAAGAGGGTCAAGTGGGGACCACAAATCTTCTTCAATCTTCCTATACTGTCAGAAAAAAATTGAAATTTCAGGACAGCTTTGTAGAAATTCTCAGGAGAGCGACATTGAATTCGATTTCGGGGTTAAAAGTCACTGAAGTTCACTGAAAATTCAATAGAAAAAAATGCAGAAATTCCCAAACTTACTCATTTTTAACACCAATATGAATATTCCGTACCAAACTGTACTAAATTCTGAATTAAGTAAAATTTCGAGAATATATTTACCTCAATTTCCATTTCCAATAATTTCTGTTTTTCAATTGAACTCATTTATTTGTTTTATCAATTTGTCCACAAGTGCTAGCGGTACAGCAGAGTAATGGATCTTTTTATTAATTAATGAAAGAATTAAACAATTAACAAAGCATGAATAAATGAATCAATTAAGTAATGAAGAGTTAATTAACAATTAAGAACAAATAATAAAGCAATTCATACAGCAAAGTTTACAAGAAAAATTAAAAAAAGATGAAGGAATTTTTGTAAACTCATGACTGAGGGATAATAGAATGGGGGATAATAGAATCATGGAAGCATTGATTGGACACTGTGTTGCCGCCCAGTAACGCCTTCGTCGTCGACCGATGGGGATCTTTATTAATTCCCTTGTCAAAATCTCTTCCCCATCCCATTCCACCCCCTCTTTCCACCCTCTTGCGATGCGTCGCTACCGCAACTCTATTCCCCCCCTGAGGCCTTCCACCGAATCGTTTAATCTACTCCCGCCACGCCCATTCTGATGCTGTACGTGTACATTGGATGAGAATAAAAATAGAAACATTGTGAGGGCTCGGGCGAGGAAATGTATTTTTGTGACGAATATGCAGTGGTTAACTGCAAGAATGACATCAGGAAATTAAAGGGTAATGAGGATCTTCTAGTTTTCCTTTGACATTTCGAAAAGATTATTCAATTATTCAATTGGCCCATTAATGATTATTAATCAATTAATGACTGAGGTTCTGTTAAAAAATAATTAGTCTATTCAATTAATTCTGTAGTTGAAAATAATTTTTGGATCCACAACGTGAAATTGACCATTCATTTGTACTTTTTTTTCATGCAACACAAATGAATATTTCGCAACAGAATCCTCTTTCCTGTTTTAAAAATCAATAAATTCTTATCAACATGATGAATACAATGGGTGAGTTAGGAATGGGTTTACCGTCACATTGTAAACGAACATCGCATTCATAATACACTGGGAGGGGGGCGGAATGGGTACAGTGACACATACATTGAATTCCACATGAATTTATGTACGAAAATACACATCCCGGAGAACATTCGCGGCGCCGGAGATTGCAAAACATGCCTAGATTAATGTTTTCTCATCCCCGACCGCCAGCACCACCGATGCGTCCCGGCAGAGGGTACCCTCGGGCCCCCGCTCCTCTCGCTCCTCTTTCACTTATACATCAACCCTTTTCTCTTTACTTGTCGCTGTGACAATGCGAGGAAATTTAAATTACGTGAGACAAACATTTGTTTCTGTTATGTTTCAATCTGGGGTTTTTTTGCATTATAAAATTGCGAATTTACTTATGTTGATGGAACATTGGGACACGAAGAGAAAAATTAATAAAAGTTATCCTGAAATTTTAGTAATCGTGTGATGATGTCTTTGTGATATTTTTGTTGAAATTATGGTGGGAAACGCAATGAGTTCACGGAGAGAAATATTTAATAAAAATTACGTATCTTTTTCGTAATTCCAGAGCGAAATGTGGTTGTAGGAAATTGTACGGAACTGTCACGTGCTTTTTACCTAAAATCACGGAATTTTTCCAGAGCGTTTCGTAATTTTTACCTGAACCTCCTGTGAAAAATTACGATACCGTCACTTACATTTTCTGAGTCGATTCCGTAATCGGTGAGCGAACTGTGAGTTCCGTAATTTTTACCTGAACCTCCTGTGAAAAATTACGATACCGTCACTTACATTTTCTGAGTCGATTCCGTAATCGGTGAGCGAACTGTGAGTTCCGTAATTTTTACCTGAACCTCCTGTGAAAAATTACGATACCGTCACTTACATTTTCTGAGTCGATTCCGTAATCGGTGAGCGAACTGTGAGTTCCGTAATTTTTACTGGATATTTCTCTCCGTGTTCAGACAATTGCAGTTAATTGTCGTTTATCCCAATATCCCAATTCACAGAAATTAAGTTGTACATGTAATTTTTTACTAGAATTGTGGAATTTTCTATTTGAATTCCGGTGAAAATTCCTGAAAGGGGTTTTTTCAACAGATTTTTCTCAGAGAAAATGTTTAAACTCATAAGGGTCAGCATCTTAAACGTTTCACATATTCACAAAGTTTAGAATCACAATATTCGATATTTATAAGGCTCAAAGTCACATGTCTTTGATTCTCAGGAATTCATCGCCAATTATTTATTATTAGGGATTCACGATTGTGAAATTCAGTGACTTTGACACCAATTTTCAGTGACATCGTTCCTAATTTTGGAGGACATTATCACTAATTTTCAAATTAATGTCGCTGATTTTCAGGAACTCATCTCCACCATTAAATTTCAGTGATAAAAATCACTGCTGATCAGGGTCATTTTACTCATTGTCCAGTGTGATCAATAATTAGTGATAGATTCCTGAAAATCAGTGACATGTAACTAAAAAAAATCAAAATAGTGTTTTATCTCTACATATTCTACATCCATAAAGAGTCTTATAAAGGTCAGACAGCCCATAAGGGTCAGGAGGGTTGTATGAGAGTCACAAGGGGGTCGAAGGCCCCCCGCGACCACGCGAAACGAGAAGGGGGCCCGGCCCCCTCGTCCCTAATGACAATTAACAAAAGAAAAAGGCCAAACCTCCGACCACTATTCCTACAACTCCAACAAAAAAAGAAAACTCCTTCTCCAATTATGCCAAATGAAGCAACCCTTCGAATCTAAATCAATAATTTCCGATTTTTCCCTTGACTTTTCCTCCACTGAAAACGAAAAAATGAACGTCAAAGCGAGCGGTAAAGTTGAGACAAAAAAACCGGGAAGGAAAAACAACCTAGAGATGGAAAAAAAATGGTAGATCGCGTGGATCACGTGTACATGTGCATGTGGGTGGGATTGAAAAAGTCAATTAGTCCGGAAGGATGAATGAATTGGAGCGGAAGAGGTACCTTGGATGAGGGGCGAGGCCGGGGCGGGGGGAGTCAGTGGGAGTTGGAGGCCACCCCCGCGGGATCGACGGCTGAAACTGGGTACTGGGTAGTTGATGGGGTAGGCCCATTGTTTAGGTTTAGCGCAATCACAATTGCCGCGGGTTACGACTGTGGACTTCATGTACATCCGGGGAGAACTTGTCTTCGTATCTGTTTGGCTTTTCGCCATTGTTTTCGTGGGTTGATTGATTCATACGAAAATATTTGGGATTTTCATTTAGAAATAAAACTAATTGCATTTTTTTCTATTTTCTTCCAATTTTATATTCGAAAATTCCTTTAAATTGCGCATTCAATGAAATGTGGAAAAAATTTCAATTAATTTTTCCGATTAAACAAATAATTCTAAATTTCTTCAACTCATTTTTCCGGGTAACTAATGAATCATCAATCTTTCGAACTCAATTACTGATTTATAAAATAGTGAAAAAATTGACAAAATTGATTGATCATTAATTTAATAACGTAAAAATTGTCGAATTAGTCAACTGATTTTATGTATGATGGAATAATTTTATTCAGACAATATAATTATGCCGAAATTTAATTTCAATTTATTCAATTTGAATAAGTCCTGGCATATCTGTACATTCTCAAGATGCCAACACAAAAACTCACAAGAACAAGAATAAACGGAGGTATAATCAATGAGAATGGCTTGGACGAACAATTGTCGTGTGACAAAAGGTTCCACGAAATATTTTCCATTTTTCCTTATCTCCACTCCTCAGTTTCATTTACCATATAATAATGAAAATGAAAGGGAATTCTGGGATAAAAATGTCTGGCACGAGCCGAGCTCCGGAAGAAGGGTAGGGGGTGAATGTGGTTTTCATCCGACTTAAATAGCAGAGGAGATGAATACCAAGGACTGCAATCATCTGTACAAAGATACAAAAAATTGATGATCTGCAACAATTCCCAAAAAACATTTCTCAACAATGAGAACCACTCCAATGTCATTCATTCCAATTTATTAAAATGTCAGAGTTTAATTCTAAAAGCTATAAAATCACAGGAAAAACTGACATTTTCTTTTTCAAAGGGACAAACTTTTGGGTGACATTGTCCTGGGATATACCTTAAGATCATAGATAATGTTTATAGTATTTTCCAGCTATTGAAAAAAAGTCTAACTAGCTGAACTACGCAGTGTAGAAGATAATGAATAATGAAAAAATTAATAACTTATGAGAATACAATAAATTAAGTCATCTATAATTTTTTCCGGGAATTCATAGGGACTAACTTTTGGCTGGTACTGTCGTGGGATATACCTTAAGAACCTCAAGGTTTTTCTTACGATTGTTTCCATGTTTTTCATAGATAATGTTTATAATATTCCCCAGTTATTGAAAAAAATTCTAACTAGCTGTACTATACAGTTTAGGAGATAATAAATCATGAAAAACCCAATAACTTATAACTTCTGAGAATGCAATAAATAAAGTCATTTAGATTTTCTCCGGAAATTCACAGGGATTAACTTTTGGGTGGTATTGTCTTAGAATATACCACGAACCCTGCATTTTTCAGTAAAAATTACTGAAACCTCACGGAAATTTCCCTGGAATCCCGTACTTATTGTCTCTGAAAACGAGAGACTTTTTCTCTGTAAAATTATTTCCTCAGCTTTTTGAATTATATTTCTCCCGTATGTTAAATATTTTCCCGTTGCTTTTTCTTCCCCGAGTGCATCCATTCTGTGGGACAATGCGGATTCGACCGTGTCACAGTGTCGGGGCCCACCCGTAATGCGGCACAGGATGCACTACATGAATAAGAGAAAAAAAATGCAAAAAAGGGTATAAGGTGTTCGGAGTGACAAACATGAGGGGAAAAAGAGAGAGGAATAGGGGAGGGAGTGGTGTGTTTATCGAGGCGACACGAGCCACGTCAGTGTGAGATATCCACAGAGAAGGTATCTCTCCTGGGCTGGTTTTGTCGCTGGTGTTGACGCTACGCTGACGCGGTCTTTTCCAGAAGTGCCAAGCGTAAGTACACGCCTGGACACCTCTCTGACTTCACGCTAATGCTCTTTTTCTCTTGTTCCTGGGTGCGTTCTTTCTAACATTCTTTTTGTCATCGCTCTCGCTCTGACACTCTGGGATCAGGGCCAGAGGCCAGGCGCGGGTCCTCATTATCATTATTACATGCAGACACTCTGGCATTGTCTCTGGTTTGTCTAAAAATCGGTGGGAAAGGATCCGGGCAGGCGTAAAGTAGCGAATGTCGAGGGGCGGAGGGGAAAACATTTTTAGGTAAGAGATTCATTTCTCTAGTTTGCGAAGGGTTTTTGTGGAGAGAATGCACTTTTCAAAGGTTTTGTTCGGCATTTTCTTTCGTTTTTAGATCATTCTACGAATGAAAATTCGTATGTGATGTTGTGGTGAAAAATCATCATTATAATTGTTGTGGTATAGATAATAATTAATGAAAAGTGGGATTTTTCCAGCTTGTTTTCTCTCATTTGAAGATTTAATTAGTGAAATCTTTATGAATTAAATTCTTCATAAATGAAGAATGCCAGGATTTAATTAATCTCGCACATCTAATGAATCCGAGAAACCTAGACTTTGATATGAACTGGAAATGAATCTAATGATTGAATATTTAAGTCATCGTAATTAATAACTAATGAGAATTTTTTTCCCCTTTGGAAATTCGAGAAAGAAGTGAAATGGCGATAATTTTATTACGGATCGCGTGTACATGTGCAGGAGGGGACGATATTTTTTTTGGTACGAGATCCATTTCTCTACTTTGGGAAGGGTTCTTGTTCTTTTTAAAAGTTTGGCTTGAATTTTTTGTTTCTAGATTGTTGGATGAGAATGATAATTACAGTGTTATGGATAATAATAAATGCAAAATATCGGTTGAATTTTTTCACTAGATTTCCAATTCTCTTCATAATTTCTCCATTAGACTAACTTCATTCTTCCCATTCAAAGATTTAATTAGTGAAGTTTTTTCTCTCCAACATTCGTTCGAATTATCAGAAATGAAGAATGCCGGGATTTAATTAATCTCTTCCGCCCAACGAATCCGAGAAACCCAGACATTTGAGATGAACTGGAATGAATCGAATGATTGAATAATCAGGTCACCGTAATTAATGACTAATGAAAATTTTTTTTTCTCCCTTTGGAAATTCGAAAACGAGGTGAAATGGCGATAATTTTATTAGCGAGATTCCGTTGGCTCTCGACGAGTTCACGGGGGCGGTACCCGGCGAAGTTACACTGGCATCCCCCAGCATTTATGTACACACGTTTCCATACACCGGGTTTGGAATGAGATGAGTGGAGGGCTGGGGAAATGGAGGGACGTATGTACTTTGAGCGGTGGCAGTGGTAATGCGACTAAATGAATCCAGTAACGGGGCTGGTTTTATCCATTAATGGAAGGGGTAATTAAAACCACCCTTTCTAGAGACTGAGAGAGATGGAAGGCAACTCAGGGACGCGTCTTGTGGTGTGGATTCCTGAACTTTTTAATTAATTTTATCTTTGAAAACTCGTGTCATTCAACGTTGCAATTGCAAACAAATTTTTGAAAATAAAGTTATTCAAATGCTCTTCTCTGCTTAATCTGTGAATTCGTGATTATTCGGGAAAATGTCAAAAGGCATTTTTCATTGAGAATTATTTCAGCAACGAAAAAGATGTTTTGATATTTTTCTCCAGAATCACTTGTTTTGGAGATAATTCCACAATTGAGCTCTTCCAGGATTTTTTTTTGACTAGAGAAAATTATAAACTACGAAAATTTGATGAAAAGTTACAACCAATTGAAGCGACTTCTGTATTAATTTTTAATTGACAATTTTTCATCATTTTAATTATTTATTTAGCCCTTTTATTCAATTTTCATATCCACCAGTATAAGAATTTCATGCGAAGTTACAATTAATTGAAATTTCACGGAGGAAACAAATCCACGAGAAATTACTGTATAATTATTGTACAATCTAGGTAATCGAAAAGCAAAATTGTATTTCAGGAATTTTTATTTCGAATCAAGGAAAAAATATGAGACAATGGATAATTTTTCCCCTTCACGTTGTATTTTTTGCAAAAAAAATGGTTTAATTTGCGATATTTTCATAAAAAATAGCGATCAAAACAGATGATTTTTCGCGTTTTTTCCGCGAACTTTTATTATAAACAATTCAGTATTTTTTATTTCATTTTTTTTTCGTAATGAAGTCTATTTTCTTTAATTTTGCCACTCGAACGCAGTTTCCACAATCGAATAAAAATTTTGATCAATTTAGTCTACCCATAAATTCGTCAAAAATTCATAAATTTCAACCCTTAAAAAAATTTTCATTACACAGCCCTGAATTCCCGATCTACAAACGCCCAGGGACTCCGTTAGCAACGACTGCCTCATAAACGGAACTAATTACAATGATCACACAACGAGACTCGGATGCACATATAATTTGACATTCACTCACGTGCACATGCACGAGAGACCTCGTCTGTGTGAAGCGCGATGTATTGTACCCGAAAAAGAGGGAATGAGCGAAAAAAAGAAAGAGAAAAATAGCGAGAAAGAGGGGAAAAAAAGGAGTGGGGTTGGGGGAGGCAGGGGAAAAACAGAATCCCCGGGATGTCCCTTTGTGCATCTCCAGCGATTGTTTACTCTTTCCCGCTGCAACGTGAATTATATCGTCCTCCCCCCGCACCTCCAGTTAATTAGCATGCTAATTAACGGCAATTAATGACTATCCCATTTGTACAGTTTATACTCCGATTCATGTGCACTCGAGTGCATTTGCAAATGCAGTTCTGCATTCAATGACTTTTTTTTTCAGATTTCTCTTTTTTTGTTTCATGTTGAGAGGGAGAATGCAATCAACAAATTGGAGAGCTAATTTGTTAATTAATTCCCCTCGTCATTTGGAACACAATTCCATTCACATTCGTATTGAGTCAATTCTCACCATTAAAATGTCAACGAAACAAGTCCTCAAATTCTATATCAATTCGATAAATCACAATCCATTAAAAAAAAATTTATTTCATGGTTGAAGTACATTTGAGTATCAATGATTTTTTTTAGACTTTTATTTTCTGTTTTTCTTTATCGAAGGAGAGAATGCAATCAGGATATTAGAGAGCCAATTTTTTAATGAGCTACCGGCCTCATTTCTCACACAATTACACCCACATTTCATTGAATAAATTCCTACGATTTGAAATATAATAAAACGAGTCATCAAATTCTAAATCAATTCAATAAATCACGAAATCATTTTTTTAGAATTTATTTCATGGTTAGAAAGTTGCAGTCGAGTGCATTTGAAAATACAGTTCTACACTCAATTACGTTTTTTTCAGATTTCTCTTTTTTCATTTCATATTGAGAGGGAGAATGCAATCAAGAAATTGGAAAGTCAATTTTTAATTAATTACCCTTCTCATTTCTCACACAATTGCATCCACATTCCATTGAATAAATTCCCGCGGTTTGAAATGTCAATAAAACAAGGCATCAACTTCTCAATCAATTCCATAAATCACAAAATCACTTTTTTACAATTTACTTCATGATTAGAAAGTTGCACTCGAGTGCATTTGCAAATGCAGTTCTGCACTCAATTACGTTTTCTTTAGATTTCTTTTTTGTTTCTTCTTGAGAGTCAGACTGCAATCGAGAAATTGAAAACCCAATTTCTTAATGAATTACTCTCATTTCTGACACAATTCCATTCGCATTCCCATTGAGTGAATTTCCACCGTTAAAACGCCAACAAGTGTTCAACTTGAAAATTAATTCAAAAATGCGCAAAATAATTTTTTTGCATGAATTTAATGATTAAGAAGATCAAGTGAGCAGTGCATACCCCGACTAAATAAATTCAAACGAGAGTCGAAGGGATGAGGATTGGATGAGATCCGTTTTACGGTTGAAAACCCAGGCACCAGAAAGAGTGAGAGAGTAGTGGAGCCAATAGTGGTTTCCTCCGTTAGTTCAGCAATGGCATAGAAAACTGCCAGAAACCCCCTGGGTCGTTTGCGGCATTTTCGGGATAACCCAACTTCACCCAGCACCCAGCCCCAACTCTCTTTCCTCCCATCATTTTCCACTGGACCCCGTTGAGATTGGATGTGTTTAATTACCAACGGGAATATCGTTAATTAGTCGGCCATTTGCTGCATCCTCACCCTCCCTCTCGCTGTGTAAACTCATCCCCACTGTAAACCACTGGAATATTCATGGGCTTTAAAGTTCATCTTTAGGATTCAACTTCATCACGAGCGATCTCCTTAGAAAACACCGAACTGAGTAACCATCATGCCCCTCACCTCTTTTACTATCTTCTCCTCTCCCTCCTCTGAGCCCTCCCCCCCTCCTCTGAGCCCCCCCGCCCCCTTCCCTCTTCCCCGGCGAGGCTCTATCCATCATCTTTTGCATCCGCTGGCGCTCGTCTTCTCCCAGCCAATGCCCCTCTCCTCTATTATTTCTACTGAAACGCTTTCCCCGAGATTATCCCTTTCTCCCGTACGAAATAAGATGCCCCACTCCATTCACATATTCATTTCTCGCATATGCCCGTCCTGTGTATATGGATGAATTTTTCTTCATCTCTTTTAGCTCATTTTTGCAGTGAATCGTTTTTTTTTTTTTGGGAGAAAAAGGTATCTTCAGTCCATCTTTTCATAACTCGGGATGGAAATGAATTTTTGGAATCACGTTCGGGGAAATGGAGGGAATGGGTTTTTAGGGGGAATAATGGAGAGTTTTTAAGGGCGCAGGAAAATAAGGGGTGGTTTCCGGGGATATGCCGCGGGTTTTTAGGAGTTTATCGGCAATTATTGGTGATAGGGGTGGTGATTAGAGTTACTCTGATTATCAGTGGTTTTTATCACTTGTATTTGGCAGTGCATCCCTGGAGATTGGAGATGAGCTCGTGGAAATCAGTGAGATTGTTACTGGAAATTAGTGATAATGTCATTGAAAATTAACTTTATTACTGAATTTCGCAACCGCAAAGCCCTGATGGTTGGGGATAAATTCCTGAAAATCAGTGACGTGTCCATGGAGATAAGTGACATGATCCTGAAAATTAGTGACATATTGCTGAGAATCAAAACTCTCTTTTCTCTGTGGAGAAGTAGGGTAAACTGCCCAGTAGGTGGACGCCTAAGGAAACCGCCCAGTAGATGGACGTTTGTTTTTTAGCAATTGAAAAAAAAATTGATCGAAAAAAAATCGTCACTCAGGGGTTAAGAATCACAACAGTTAGTGAAAATTCAAAGCAACAATTCACATTTCAAAAGTAGCTGGTCCATCTATAGGGCAGTGTCCATCTACTGGATAGCTTACCCTATACTAAATAGTTTGTTTTTACATTAAAGATGTTCAATGTCTTAAAGGTGATTAGGCGGTATTGTTTGGCGAATTTGGAGAGAAGATTTCCGTAGTTCCCGGTAGCTCAGTTGGGAGAGTGCACTGATAGAACGAATTAGTTATTGTTAACGAATGGGTTTTGGGTGGAGGTTAGGGTTTATTCGGTCCCACCAAATGTTCATTCGTTAACTATTAACGAATATTCATTTGGTCATATTCAACTCTACCATTCGTTAATAGTTAATAAATCTCGTTTGGGATAACTGAATCATTCTATCAGTGTGGCCGGCGCGTAACTCGGAGACCCGGGTTTGAATCCCGGCTGGACGGTGCGGGATTTCTTTTCTCTAAATTCTAATTCTCTTTGAATTTTTTCGAAAATATTTGATATTTTATTTGATATTTTATTTTTGTTATTCTATTTTATTTTATCTATTTTTTTTGTTTGTTTTTATTGATGAACTGCGAAATGACGTTTTGGAGTGATGATAGTTTTTTATTCGCTTAAAAATATGGAGTTCATGAGGGGTTTTGTTTGGTTTTTTGTTGAGATGGTAGGCAATAGTGGAGGGGTTGATGGGAGCACATGGGGTGTTGATATGAACACCAGTTGGGGGCACTCATAACTTGTTGATTGGGTTAACGAGGGGTTTGTTGACGGATGGGTGAAGTTGAGAGGATCGTTAGAATTCGATTATTTAAAAAAAACACTTTAAATCTGGATGGTTTCAAATGGAGGTGAACAATTTTTCCAAGTCAAATCACTTTAATCGATTATTATTTCTGCTTCATAATTAATGAGATGGAGAAATCCAAACAGTGATAAACCCAAATAATAATATAAATAATCCAAATAATAATAAATCCGAAAAATGTTCGTTTCTATGCGGAACAAGGGACACCAGTTTTTCGTTTGGGCTATTCAATAATCACAGATAAGAAATTCAGTGGCGAAGTGGCAAACCGATTTAAGTGGACTCATCTCCCAGTTGAGTTTTTGAGGAATATTTCCGAATCTAACGGAGATGGCGAAATTTTCGTAATTACATTTGTTATAGCCCTCAATCAGCTCTACAAAAAAGGATATAACAAAAATTTTGCCATCTCCCTTAGATTCCGAGATATTTATTAAAAACTGGTCAGTAGTCAAAATTGACTTATATCGTTTTACCCCTTCGCTACTGAATTAATTTTTAAATAAAATAATAACGATGATATGATCGCAATCTTGTAACTTAAAGACACAATATTTCTTCATCAAACCCCTCCCATGTGTTGAATTTTACAATCGCGCTCATGTTCATAGTTATCAATTTTTGGAAACCANTCCGAATCTAACGGAGATGGCGAAATTTTCGTAATTACATTTGTTATAGCCCTCAATCAGCTCTACAAAAAAGGATATAACAAAAATTTTGCCATCTCCCTTAGATTCCGAGATATTTATTAAAAACTGGTCAGTAGTCAAAATTGACTTATATCGTTTTACCCCTTCGCTACTGAATTAATTTTTAAATAAAATAATAACGATGATATGATCGCAATCTTGTAACTTAAAGACACAATATTTCTTCATCAAACCCCTCCCATGTGTTGAATTTTACAATCGCGCTCATGTTCATAGTTATCAATTTTTGGAAACCAAAAAATTTGAGGCACTACGCAATATATTAAGGGACTGATTGAAATTTTTTGGCAAAAATTTGAGGCACTACGCAATATATTAAGGGACTGATTGAAATTTTTTGGCAAAAATTTGAGGCACTACGCAATATATTAAGGGACTGATTGAAATTTTTTGGCAAAAATTTGAGGCACTACGCAATATATTAAGGGACTGATTGAAATTTTTTGGCAAAAATTTGAGGCACTACGCAATATATTAAGGGACTGATTGAAATTTTTTGGCAAAAATTTGAGGCACTACGCAATATATTAAGGGACTGATTGAAATTTTTTGGCAAAAATTTGAGGCACTACGCAATATATTAAGGGACTGATTGAAATTTTTTGGCAAAAATTTGAGGCACTACGCAATATATTAAGGGACTGATTGAAATTTTTTGGCAAAAATTTGAGGCACTACGCAATATATTAAGGGACTGATTGAAATTTTTTGGCAAAAATTTGAGGCACTACGCAATATATTAAGGGACTGATTGAAATTTTTTGGCAAAAATTTGAGGCACTACGCAATATATTAAGGGAGTGATTGAAATTTTTTGGTTTCCATAAAATAATAACTAACGGAGTGTACTGTTACCCCTTAACTACAACTGTTGCAGATGATTTCAACGCAAAAAATATGGTAAAAATCCTTATTTAATGTCCCTAACTAAAGAAAACAGATGAGTAAAAAGTCATATGCAAATTAGGTTAAAATGCAATGCAATACTGTGAATCCAAGATTTTCAGAAAAAATAAAATGGGGAAAATTATGGGGCAATATTTGGAAGTTGCCAAAATAATTCCTCATAGAATGAATGAATAAATATCCACAACTATTTGCTGATGAGCGAGATCAGCGTAGATGGTCATCTCTCAAACCCCTAAAACCCAAAACAATCTCCCGAAAAACGATAAAGACACAGAGACATTAGAAAAGACAAGAAGCAACAACAATGGAGCATTGTTGAGCGCGCTGGCCAGGATACTCGAGTGCGGCAAGCGACTGAAAAATCGCAAGGGCCTCCGGAGTGGGGCTGAGGACCGCACATAGGCTGAAACAAAAAAAACCTAGAGAGAGATAGCGGAGAGGAGGTGAAAAAACCTGAAACTGCGGGTGGAACAGCATTCATTCGTGGAGAGCGCGAAACGGCCGAGCGAGTTTGCGAGCACTACCCTCTCCCACTGTTAGAGGGATGAGTGAGGAAATGGCGGATGAGTGCAGAAAATGATATGCCGGACAATGGGCATTGTTTACTGGCGGCCGGGTATGATTCGCTAGGATTTTCCCTAACCAGTCTCTCCGGTACCTCCATCTCGCTTCATCTTTTGGCTTTGCCTCGCTCATCCAAACCTCCAGACGATGCCTTCAATTTGTACTTATTTGGATTAAAATGGAAATAGAGTCTATTCAACCATTTGTTCCTGCAATTATTTGCTTTCTATTTGGAAAATCTTTTTGCTGAAACAAAGAGTGTTTATGGATTACTTCTGGTGATTTTTAATGCTTCTCTACTGCTTCCAAAGGAATAATCAAAATAAACTATTGGAATACTTGAATCGGATAATTAGACTGGAATTACAATGGACGATTGGAGAAAAATTCATAAACTCGATTTCTCCATTCTTAATTTTTTTATTAATGCATTGATTTACAGTCGGTTATTTTTAATCAAATATATAAACGCAATTAGATACAGTTTCCGTTTAGTTTACTATCTTTCTCTGGGTTCAGCGGAAATTCAATTAAATTTGTACTTATTTGGATTAAAATTGAATTAGAGTCTATTCAACCATTTGTTCCTGCAATTATTTGCTTTCTATTTAGAAAATATTTTTTATTAAACCGAAAATATTTATGGATAACTTCTGCTGAGATTTAAGAGTCTGTAAATTTCACAAATTATTTATTTTCGATTCATGCAATATTGGAAATTGCATTTAATTTCTCTTCGTTCATCCAGGAGAATAATTGCCATGAATTATTGGACGAGTTGAGTGAAATAATTGAACTAAAATTGCACGAAGAAATAGAAAATGCAACATGTCACTTAATTTTCTGAATTTATGTCCATCTCATGAACATAGCGAAATGGGATGTTCCATGAAGACAACAGAATGAAGACAACAGAATCAGTCCAACCGTATTGTTTAGAATATCTTCAGAGGAAGGGATTTACGTGAATGAGAAGAATGAGAAGAGGCTTGATTAAAATATTAATTGAGATGGAAATAATAGACCGTCACACCCCAGGGGTTCTGCCCGCAGTTCTGTCGAATTGACTTCAAACATTACCCCCACACATACACACGAGCCGAAAAACTTCTGGATTCATCAAAACTCAAGTGGATTGATTTTCCCCCACAGTGTTTTTTAATTCTGGAAAAAGTGTTATGATGTGCGTGACTACAAGATGATTGCATGTTTGAAGTCACGGAGTGCGCTGAGTCGAGACTAATTCCGTGTAATTGAGTTGGTCCCGTGGGAGACAGTGCGTTACATACCCTCGGGGGAACAATCAGGGTGTTGTACCAGACCAATTCTCAAATCATCGCTGAAAACTCCCTTGTACGCATGTGAGTGGTCCCACCCTCGTATATTCTTGTATGGAGTCACCTTTCAATGAAAACTAATCTCATAGTACGCACATGTTTGGGGTCAACCAAGGAACCCCGGTATGTGATTCATTGAGAGTCAAATCATCAAATGCAATCCAAGCTCGGTTTCGATGGGGGATTCTCATATGGACGAATTAATCAGCGTTTGGACAATGGAGTGCATATTTTTTATTTTTTTTGCCGATTGTGGGGAGAAGAATGAACGGGGACTCAACATATTTTCATCATTTGATAAGTTTGATTATGACTGTACTCAACTAGTTTTTTTAATTCGTAATTTTTTGCATCAATTTATTTCCGTGCAGTTGTTTATAAATCCCGTTTATTTATCCTCGGGGAGTAGTAAATTTTAATTATACATGTGGACTCTTGACAATTGACTATTCATATCATTTTATTTCTGAATATTCCATTGACAATTCATTGAGGATTGAACATTGAATTGAATTGAATTCAATCAAATTGAGAAATTGCGGTCACGGCCACTTAAAACTCAGGCATTTCCTTCAATTCTACGTAAAACGTGAAATTTCATAACCATTTTTCCCCTAAATAGGATTCAATATCACTCTCACGAGAACTTCTACCAGTGCGTACCATTTTCAGGAAATTCATCATCATTAGCTTCACTCGAACTTTCTTCGATACGGAATCCATTTCTGGTATAATTCTGAATGAAAATTCATTTCCAGAGATTTCGAAATGATCGATTTTATGATGAGAAATTAATTGTCCATAGATCATTATGAAAAAAGTCGTGAGCATTGCAGAGATTTCAAGAACTTTTCCAACGGTTGTAACCGAAAAATCAGCCATCTTCAAAGTTTAAACAATAAAATCACATCAAAGTGCGCCGATATTAACCAAAAAATGCCGAAAAGAATTTCGATGAGAAAAATGCCTAGAGTACCGCGCGAAAATTCATCTGTCCCACTTTCTCAACAATTCCCGGTACCTCATCACCAATTTCGCGTATTAAAAAAATAGAGTAGGTCCATTAGCATCAGTACTAGATAGTCGCTCGACAAAGGCCCTCAGAACAGAATCCATATTTATCATTTCATCCTGCGCATCATTATCCCTTACGTTTCTTTCATTCTCAGTCTGTCGTTTTTCCCTCTCACTGCAAAACTTCTTCTCAGCGGTCTGGGGGGATGTCGCGCCGACGCTGAAAGGGAAACGCGAACGTGGGGGGCGGTGCCCGAGAGAGTGGAGGGATGCTGGAACAACAGGGTATATTATACAATGCTATCCGTTGATGCTCCACAATCGCGTAATACGAGGACCGGCAATAGCCAACTGGTAAATAAAAAAACGGAGACAGAGGAATCGTATGGAGCCTCTCAGCTCATTGTTTCGGTCGAGTATCCAACTGTGGTAAATGCTACGTGTATTGGCGCAAACCAATCTTTTAAATGGCCTAAAAAATGACATCAATCATAACTGAACAAAAACCTTTCTTTTCAATGACAGAAAAACGAGTATTTTTTCAATTTCAATGTTATCATTTTTGCTTGTAAAAATAATAGATATTAAAACGAAGAGTTTGATAGGAAATTGGCGTCACATTGGTTCCACTTTTTAAAATTTACATCAAAGTTCTCGTTTTGTTTTTTTTTCATTCCCATTTTGTTACTTTTGATCAGGGATGGGCAATAATATTAGATTTTGGCAATATTACGAAGGATTATCTCATTATATTGTACAAAGTTCAACTATATTTATCATATCTTTAAAATATCGTAAAATTTAATAACTAAGTTTTACGATTATTCGTGAATAAAATATTTGATATTTTTTTAATGGAAATTTTTTCGATGAAAAATTAATTCTCTTTTTAGCTGCTTGATTTTCGATTGTTCAAATAATCGTCAGTCTTCATACCTAAATTATCAGTTAATAGATTATTTCAAAATTTGAATGTGGAAATTGCTGGTTAATTTAATATTCAAAATTTTTCAAGATTTATGTTAAAAATTGACATCTTTATGGTTTAACAATAATTATGATTGATAGATATGCCTACCCCTGTTTTTGACATATTTACGGATTATTCCTGAGAACAATGACGAGTTGGTTATAGAACGTACAATGGACTTAATTATCATGAGTATTTATCAGTGAATTGAAAGAGTTCGGATAAAAATAACGAAACACTCTCACTCATGAAATTTATGAATCCTTGTCGAAATTTGAATTTTCGTTTTGAAATTTTATGAACATAGAGTTTGAATATTATTCAATGATGCATTCAATGGCAGCTTATTAGTGAGTAGACAGTTTATGTGGAAATGTAGCAACATTTTCATTCATCCGAATTATTTATTCTCGCTTGCATGAGTTGCCAAACGAAATCCATTAAATTTCAAGTTATTAACCATGCTTTTAATTATATAAATAATGTCATCAATGAGTGAACAAAATTATTTCATTCGTATGAAAAAATCAAAATGAAATGGGAAAATATTACCCCAATGTCTCCGGAAATTAATTCGCGAGGAATGAATAACCTGCAGAATTTTTCAATAGGATCGGCCGAAAATTAATAAAATGTTCAATAGAAATTCACTACAATTGTCTGGCGAATTCACTAGGTTTTTCTATGAAATTTTACCGTCTGTGACTGAATCCTCACCCGTAAATGAACATAGTGCACTTAAAAATGAAACATTCTCATTGCCTCAACTTATACATTTTAGTCTCAATGAACTCCCAAAGCAAATCTAATTAATTTCCGCTATCTCGTGCACCGTAATGAAGAGATATACACGTGATATACCGTCAGCCGGCGGGTGACATACCAGAACACACATGAATACCCGAGAATATCACATACATCAAATTCATGATTAGCTGACGTTACACCCTATCGTGTACATCGTTAATACGTAATATAGCCAAGAGGTAATTCCCACATCCTTTGGCACCAAAAGCCGAGTTTTCGTTAGAACATCAATGCGAATTATCGTTCCCTTTCGTCAATTTTTAGCTCATGGCTACTTTTTTAATTAAAACAAGAGTTCTCCTGGGAAAAATCCTCACATCCCACTGACGATATTAGGATCTACATTTTTTTCTCATTGAGTAAAAAAAAAAATAGAGAATATGAGTGGTTCGAATGCCAATAGAACCACTGTTCCCTCCCTGTTTTCCTCATTCCTCCGGGAGGAGGGGGCACAGCGCTTTGATCCAAAAAAACCACTGGAAAACTGTCGACAAAGGCACGGAATAATAAGCTAATCGTACTTGCGGTATCCCGCGAGTTTACACAGAAATAAAGCAACAGAGAAAAACAAAATGCAAATGAAAAAATGAGTGATGCGAGTGGAAGAAAAAAGCTGAGGTAAAAGAGTAAAGTTAGTTTTCCTCTCTCTTATCCATTAGTCCCTGCTAACTTTTTCGTTGGTTAATGCATTGTTTTTATTCCTTCATCCCAGAGGAACTGGATATTCTGATGAAAGCACTCCCCACTCTCCCGTCCGTGCAAAGAACTATCAATTCACTCATGACAACAGGGATGACGAAATTAAAAGTCAATTCTTTTCCATCACAATTTAAAAAAAGAGGCGAGACGAACGGCCAAAAATAACGAGGAGAGAACTAAATATTTAAATGAGGGCAAAGTGAAACGGTTGTCATTCACTCAGAATCCTAATATTTCTGTTTATAAACAAAAATATAAATAATTCAAGAGGATTTCAAACGTCACTTTTTTTATGCAAATATCAATCATTTACGGAATACATAATATTGAGCTTTTATGCACCACAATTCCCAAGAACAGGAACAGAGACAACCGGAGAAAATAAATATTTAAATGAGGGAACATGGGGTAAAATGGATAAAATGGATGATAATTTATTGTTGCGAAAATGCAAAAAAATTTCGAAAACAAACGCGTGATACATTTTGGCCGTCCCCTTTTAATTATAGAAAATAAAAACATTTGAATTTTTCATGTTGTGAATTTGAATTCAACTTAAGGACAAAATTGAATTGACTAGTTTGAATGAACCTGTCTGTAAATTGCATATAAATAATTCGATACTAAAAATTACAACCTATTTAACTGGAAATTTCGCGAGTACACGGAGAGAAATATTCAGTAAAAATTGCGGAACTCGCAACTCGCTCACCGATTACGGAATCGACTCAGAAAATGTAAGTGACGGTATGGTAATTTTTCACAGGAGATTCAGATAAAAACTACCGAACGCTCTGGAAAAATTCCGTGACAGTTCCGTAAAATTTCCTACAACCACATTTCGCTCCGGAATTACGGAAAAGATACGTAATTTTTATTGAATATTTCTCTCCGTGTAATTTTCGTACAGTTCACTTTAAGACTTCAAGTCCCCACTAACTTCTTCATTGCATAATCCATTGTTTATATTTCTTCATCCCACAGGGGCTGGATGTCCCGCTGAAACCCCTCCCCTCTCACCGCCCCTACGAAGACCTATAAATTCCCTCACGACATCAATCGCCAAAAAATCAAAAGTCAATTCCCTCCCACCACAATCTGTCAAAAAACCAAAGAAAACTCACGAATCGCCGGCGTCGAACAAAGAATGAAGACAAACGGGGAAAAATAAAGAGGAGAGCGCGGGACAAAACGTCAACGCGTAAGGAAAAAAAACATTTTAAAAAAACGACACAATTCGAAGAATAAAAACAAAGGCAGAAAACTCATACTGTTTGAAACAAAAATAAAAAAAGGGCGTCAAAAGTCTTGACGCGATTCTCGTGGAGGGATATCTCATCTCGTAATGTCTGTTGCCCGTTGAGGAAGAGCAGGGGTGCGAGGTGGAATGGCCAAAAGAGATAAAAAAAGCTGGGAAAAAAATGGGATTGATAAAGAACGAGGAGAGGGAAAAGTGTAATCATATGATGACCGTGTTTTGTGATGATGGTGGAGGGGCAGTTGGGGGGTGGGTGGGGGTAGAGGGGGCCGGAAATTTTTGCATACAAACGTGTTTATCCACGCGAGACCCCCTACGCTCTCACAATGACGAGCTCTCTTTTTTATTTCCAAGGATGCCGCTCATCTCGTTAAATCTACGCCCATCTGTCAGGGGCCCGTATGAAAACGGTGGTAGGGTGGTGGGGGCTGCAGGTTCGTAGACACGGAAGAGCACAAAGTGAAGTTCATAATGTAATCTCTTAATGGGGCATCAGTCGTGTACATTCACGTACACACGTTTCGAGGATTTTTTTCTTCTTTCGGCGATGGGGGGATTCCATGCAAATGTGAGGGGTTTTTCAGGTATTTTTGGAAGTCTTTGGAGAGGATGGGGGTGGGTCAGGGACCGGGTGGTGGTCTAGGGGCGGGAGAGGTTTCAAGAGGCTTATCTTGATTGTCGAAGATGATGGGAGAGGCGGTTGTGATTTATTTGATGAATTGCCGGGGGGGAGGGGATTTAAATGGGATGGGGGTGGGATTCGAAGAACTCGGTTGGTTATTTAGCTGGGGAAGGGGGCAGCACCTGGCGTGATGTGCAGTTGATAAGTTGAAGGTTTAGACCGGAAGATCCGATCAATTAGCCCCTCATGTATAGATATTCCAAATTTTTATTTTTTTCCTCATTGAAGTAGTTTTGAAGAAAATTGCGAGCTAACAAAAAACATTTGCTAGTTAGTACTTTTTTGAAAATAAATTTTTGAAAAATCACCTCTGAAAAAAAAGGCGTTATCCCCCCTATTTCATTATTTCCAAAAAATTTGGCTTTCAATTGAAAACCCGAGTTGAAAACCCGAGTTTGTAGCAAAGATGTCAGACAAGATATGAATGTTTTTTTGGGCTCAAACGAAAGAGCGGGTCGAGAAATGGCGTGCTAGGACCTCTAAAGATGGGTTGGAACCAGGGGAGACTCCTAGACGCCAATGTTCTATACATACTCCTAGACCCCATTGTCCTCCTAGACAATGATGTCACAACTCTGCTTTTCAATTGAAAACAGATATCATCTTTAGAGACATTTGTCATGTTTAGAGGCTCTAGCACGTCATTTCTCGACCCGCTCTTTCATTTGAG
>NW_021680342.1:3265982-3315655 GCF_001412515.2 Diachasma alloeum | reverse complement strand
AAGGCCCGAGTTGTAGGCCCGAGTTTGTAGCAGAGATGTCAGACAAGATATGAATGTTTTTTTGGGCTCAAACGAAAGAGCGGGTCGAAAAATGGTGTGCTAGGACCTCTAAAGATGGGTTGGAACCAGGGGAGACTCCTAGACCCCACTGGACAATGTTGTCACAAAAAATTTGGAATATCTATACATGGGGGGGCTAATTGATCGGATCTAGACCGGTGATGGGAAGAGAAGAAAATTGAAGGTAAATTTGAGGGAATTTGAACAACGGATTTTAAGTGCCGTCAGCTCCTTGAAGTTCCAGAGATATTGAAGAAAATCGAAAATCCCCCTTGCTCTTCCTCCTCTACTCTTCTTCATATCCTCATGCGTTCCTCAAGAAATATTTTCAATAACAATATTATAAATAATGGCATGTTGAAAGAGTTTAAACAATACTATTCTATTCTCCCCTTCCAAAATCCATTGTAAATGTATTTGACAATAAAATATTGTTTAAACTCTTCCAATATCCCATCGTTTATCCTGTTATTATCATCCATGGAAATGAATAACAGTAAATTTTCAATATTGGGCATTGAAAAATGAAAATAACAATAGAACTCCAATATGAAAGAATTTATTTTCCGCTCTGGTGATATTAAATTACAGCATGAATGTGGCTACTTGATTCATTGAAAACATTGAAGAAGGTGTTATTTATTAATCAAAACGTTATAATTGTCGAATTTGGCCCACTCGCTCCTCCAAAGGCAACTCACCACTTTTCCGAAACGATCAAGACTCATTACACGAAAACTAACTCTTCACTTAAACTTTAAAACTATCCAAATAACGAAAAATACAAATATAGAGAACAAAAATAAATAGAGAATGTAGTAGTTGTGACCAGCTTTGGCCATTCGAATCACCCTGGCGACTGATGATGAAAGTGAGCCACTCGTCCTCTCAAAATCCTCATCCTGAAATATTTTAATCAAATACTAATTCTTGAAATTGCTGAATGGATAATGTGAGCCTTTTTGCACCAGGAGCTACAGAAAATAGTTGAGAAAATATTCTCAATGACATCTCAGTTCCACAGAAGATTTAATCACAATCCAATTTATTTAATTACATTTTACTGAAAGTCCTCAAATCGAATTCAAATCCAGAATCTTAAAATTTAAAATGCAGTGTTTTTTCAATTCAAAAAATTTTCCAACTAATTTTCTAATTTTTTGTCCAAATGGAAAAATACCTTGGCAATCATCATAAAGGCATTTCACTCATTATACAGCTTTTACTTATTGCAATTGTCAATGACTACCCAGAAAACAATTTTTGCCAGTGCCATCGAAAATTTAACAGGACATCGGCAATTTGTCGACAAATTGTCGACATACTGTTTGCTGGGTAATTTACATGAAATTTTCGTGTACATCTTCATTGAAGAATGAGTTAATTCCTTGACACTGGAAACCAATAAAAATTGTAGAAATTCAACTAATATTCCGTTTTCAATCGACTGCATATTGAATAGAATGAATGTTTAATTCACTGAGCGATTCGTCCTCAAATCGAATTCAAATCCAGAATCTTAAAATTTCAAATGCAGTTTTTTCAATTCAAAAAATTTTCTAACAGTGCAAGTGTAAAATCTCCCTAGCTCAAGCTCCAGTGTAAATAGGCTGACCATAAACTCCTTGAAGAAATGAATTTTACCATGCCACGCAGCATTTTGTCCTGATATTTCACCTCAGTCCCAATGTCTATCGACAAACTCTTGAGGGCGTGAATTTTATCCTTGAGTTCATCCTCCAGTCTTTCATTCTCATCTTCGAGGAGATTTCGTGACGTGGTGGGTAGCGGCTCATAGCTGTAGCCCGCTGCAAAACAATTTATAAAGTCACGATTAATGAAAAAAGATCGTGATAGAGTTCATTGGTAAGGTATCGCTCACCCCGCTCACCCGAATGTGATCTCCTCATTTTCCTTGGTCCCTGTATGTTTCACAACTAACTGTAAAAAATAGATATTTCCATTCGTAACCTTCTCCCTATTTATTTACACGCTATCACAAGCCCCTAGTTATTCCCTCCCCAAATTAATTCGAGATTTCTCAAACGCGGGGAACTCCACGTCATCAAATCCATTAATTTTTGACATACGTATGAACGGGAGACAAGTGCTTGTTTTTGTGGTGCAGTGATGAAGGTTATCCTAACCTAAAAATCGCTCTACAGCTGTCTCACGTACGACAACTGGCACTGCGCGTGCGCTGGCCCATGTGTTCACCGTGTGTATCCAAAACATTCGACCGGTGACCATTGTCAACAAAACTACGAGAATATTTGACTGTCAGCCTGCCGGGATGAGATCACTGCGCCAAGTGAGTCAAGTGTTGTTATTTTTCTTGAGATTAGGGATGTCCGTACGCCTACGGACATACCAGTTGGTCAATATTATTAGTCAAGCCTCTTAAATGAGGTTGTGGTCTCAGAATGAGCCTCGAATCGAATAAATTACCAGAAAAATCCAGCGAATTCGATTTTGGCCCATTCTATTGAAGAATTCTCCAGTTGAGCTGTATTTTTTTTCATAGAAAATATTTTGAAGGGAAAATCAGTTGGGGAGGGTAGGGTAAAATGGACACTTTTGACTTTTTTAAAAATATTCATAACTGAGAAACAGATTTATCAATTGAGCTCAGTCTCTGCTCATCGCAAAGAGGAATCATTGTTTTTCAATTGAAAAATAAAATTATTCCATTTCATAAACAATTCAATACGTCATGAATATTTCAAAAAAAGTCCAAAGTGTCCGCTTTACCCTACCTTCCCCTAGAATTCTATGTTTTATGCAAATTTTCTATTGCCGCGAATTTTTTCTTGATTTCCTCACTATATTTTTCTTCTCTTTTCATTGGAAAAAATGAAACAACCCCAGAGAAAATTTGAGCCGAACAATTTCTGAAAATATCTCAATGGAATAACTGGCGAATTCTGTTGATTTTCTTACAGAATATTTCTTCTTGAAAATTTTTATTAAAGCCCACGGTGAAGTCAGTGCACCAAGTGAGTCAAGAGTTGTTATTTTTCTCGAGATGCCTACGGACATGCCAGTTGGTCAATATTATTAGTCAAGCCTCTTAAATGATGTTGTGGTCTCGGAAGGAGACTTGAATCAAATAAATAACAAGAACAATCTAGCGAATTCGATAGGAAATTCTGCTGAATTTTTATTCAATTTCTGTTGAAAAGAATTCCACAGCTCTGCTGCATTTTTGTTCATAGAAAATGTCGAATAGGAACTATTTTTAAGGAAAAACCAGTAGAATTTTACGTTTTTATACAAATTTTCTATTAAGACATTTTCTATAGGAATTCCTTGACGTGAATTTTTTCGTGTTTTCCTCCCTGTATTTTTCTGCTCTTTTCATTAAAAAGAATGAAACAACAGAAAACAATAGAGTAAGTTGTGTCGAATTCTATTGATTTTCTTACAGAATATTTCCCTTTGAAAATTCGTATTAAAAGAAATTTCAATAGAATCGGCCAAAAACTCATAGAAAAACAGATACAATTCTTCTAGTTTTCCCATCCAATTCCTATAGAAAGTCACTGAAATTTTCTATTTAATGCGTTAGTTTTTCTATTAACTACTTTTTTTTAATCTAATCGTACTATGAAAGTGTATCTACACCGTATCAAACGTATCAAACCGTTCCATCAACATTTTCGAAGGTTATTGATAAGGTAAATACCAAAAACGATAACAATTCAAATCACTCAATGATTTATTGATCTTTGATATTTCACATATATAAAGGCACAAACAATGAAAAAAGTTATTTTACCTCGAGTTTCTAGATTCTCTTCTCTACATCACTAATACCACCACACATCACACACTCATATTATACTTAATTAAGTCAATAACTTATCTAGTGTTAACATCTCGATAAATTGATAATTTTCTTTTGTGTACGCCTATTTCCTTATCTGTTTTCTATTGCGATGGGATTACTCGGATGGAGTAACATCCACACATCACAATCTAGCTTAATATACTATTCACAACCCTCCAATCGTAATGAGAAAAATTTGATATCTTTTCTACCAGCACATCTCAACCCCATCTCTCACATCGTATTCAACAATCTTTGATTTTCTCTTCATTCACCCACGCTAAAACATCGAATGAGTGGATATTTTATTCACTCGTATTCTATCGAATAATAATGCGATTAGAAATCAGTCTGACGATATCTGTGTATCAGACGTAGATCAGTGTACAACATCAACGTTTAATAATTGTTTTTATTTTCGTTCTTGATTCATTCTCATTTCTACATGTAGGAAAAAATTTAATAGAAAAACAGAGCACTTTCTTTAAGAAATCCCATTCATTTTCCATTGGAATTCTATTGAAATTTTTCTTTGAAAATTTGCATTTTTTATTTGTTTTTTGTTCCAATTCTATTGAAGATTATGCAATTTTACTCTGTCATTTTGTTAGGGAATATCTGATATAAAAAAGTCTATAGACTTTTTTTATGGAAATTCTCGGGCATGAATTTGCCTAATTTTTTTCCATTTAATTTTCATGTGTTACTCATAATAAAATCTTAGAATAAAGAACTCAGAAAATTCTAATTCAAGAATTCTTATAAAAATAATAGTAATAATAATAATAAAAGCGGCATCTGTATACTTTTTTCTATGAACAAATATCCATTGAAAAATGCACGTGAAAATGACATGATTTTCAATAGAATTGGCGCAATGAACAAACAGAATTTTCAAATAGAACTCTAATACAATTTCTTGGAGGAAGCGCTCGAATGTTTTCTCAAACTTTCTCATACATGTACCTCAATTCCCTTCGCTTTCCTTCCTGCTCCCCCCCTCAGCCATCGCCAACGACAAGAGAAAGAAATTTCAATGAACGATGAAGGGAAAAAAACCGACAATAAACCCCCAAAGGTCAGCAGGAACCCCTTAGGCCAGTGTAAAATTTCTATTTTGAGCTTTTTCCCATCACATGGAATGTTGAATAAAATTCTCCCCCTTCCAACCCGCAATTTGGCATTTGGAAGACAACAACTAATAAGTTTTCGTAAAAATCTCCCCGTTCCAATCGACAAGTCGAATGTATCGTGAAAATATCACATCGAATGAGTACAGAGAATGGGAATTTACCGAGTCTCTCTCGAGAAAATGTAGAATACAGCACCAAGAGATTTAATAATCCAGCACCCTGAGAGAAAACTGCTAATCCCCGGTGTGAGAAAGATGAGTGACTAGTTTTCTCCTCTTGAGAAACGCAAACAGTCTACGTTCCATATAAAATTTTATAGAAAAATAGAGATGTTGTTGAGAAACAATGAGATGAATTTACTTCGCTGAATATTTGGAAGTGGTGTTGGCTGTGTGAAATCGACGAGAAGGTGCAGGACTTGCTGGTGCTGACGGCGATGGCCCGGTGGGTGTTGTGGGCTTGGAGCCCCTTCGACTTCTCCTCACGGATGAGTAGGGACTTGTGCCTCGATTAACGTGCTCGTGGGCGTAAAGCAAAATGCCAATGTCACGGTGGCCAGCCTCAAGGGCTATTTTCAGTGCTGAGCTGCCATCGACGTCGGTAATTGACGAGTCACAATCAGGATGAGACAGCAGCATCCTGACGATGTCTGTGTGGCCGTGTTCAGCAGCGCACATGAGAGCTGTACTGCCATCCTCGTCCTGAATGTTGACAGCTGCACCAGCCTCCAACAGCAGATGCGTCATGTCCTTACGTCCGTGTGAGACAGCAAGCATAAGAGCTGTTTGCCCATGTAATTTCGCCCTGATGTTGACATCTGCGAGCTGAAAGAGCCTGTTGGCCACTGATGCATGCGTGGAATTCCTCACTTCAGCCAGTGCTGCAAGCATCACTGCTGTGTATCCAGCCACATTGGCCTTGTTGATGTCACAGACCTTGGAGTCCAGCAGAATCGAGACGACGTCGAAATTACCGTGGGACACGGCATAGTGCATTGCTGTGTTGCCACTTGAATCAGTCATGTTGACGATGTACTCGAGGAGATAGCTTGAGTATTCTTCGAAACAGTCGAGGTAGTCCTCGACGTCCAGGGGATTTGCTGTCACTGTACTCGATATGTTGAACCACTCCTGTTGGATTATGTTCGCTGCATTCTTCGTTTGATGGGAGATGTTTTTACTCGGGGATTTTCGCAGATTGTCGTTGAGCACTTTCAGGGCGGCTCGCATTTCTTTGGAGGGCTCTTTCTTCACTCGAGATTTGTCTCTTATTGGCTCGAAGAGGGCCGAGTCGGGGAGCTTCTCTTCTTTGTGGACTTCCTTCTCAGGTGGTGATAGGGCGGATTTTTTATTCTCCTCGCGGCTTTCCTCGGCCTCGAGTCGTTCAAGTCTGAACATAAGTAAGAGGGCGATTAATTTCTGGAGAGTTGGATTTCTTTCTGGGGAAATTAGTACGTGGGTATTTGAAGCGGAACGAATGGTGCGAAACAATGGGCATTACCGTTCATCGTGAATGGAAGACGATACAGTTTCGATGACTTCAGCGGTTATTGCTGGGGAATTGTACTTTAGCTGTTGTTGTTGAAGCATCGATTTATTCCGCGGTACAACGGGTTAAACGAATCAACCGTAGCACTCACCGTCGCATTGGATGAAATGTTAGTTATTCATGCGTGAAGGGAATTTTTTAGTCGAGTTAATACGGAGGTTTTGATACTGTTTGGAACTAGTATGGAGTTTATGGTTGATTGTGTAGGGAAAGGACTCTCTTACGCCGATTAGGGTGATGGCGAGCTCGTGACTGATATAAGGGTGAGTTCGCACGATCGAGGGGTAGGTTTTTACGCAGGCGCCGAGTGCTGCGTTTATATCCGAGGGGTGCAGTCAGCGCCCTTTGCAGCATTTCACGTCACGTGAAATTTCGAAAACGATAAATTCATTTGTTAATTAATTTTACCAATTCCGTCGTTCAGAATAATTTATTTTGAGTTAATTGAGCCATTTCCAGGTTATTTTGATTGAGTGTTAATTTACGTTTTTATTTTTATTAAATTTCATTGTGATTGTCGCAATTTTTTAAATGATTTATATTATGTATTTGACTACTATCGGAAATATTTACAGAATTTATAAAGACTGCTTATACAAAGTTTTTATCAAGAGTAAAAAAAATTCAGTAGTGAAGCGGTGAAACTGTACTAGTCGAAATCCGGGGGAGATAACGAAATTTTTGTCACGATTTATTTTGTAGAGAGGTGCAGTCAGGGCCCTTTGCAGCATTTCGCGTCACGTGAAATTTCGAAAACGATAAATTCATTTGTTAATTAATTTTACCAATTCCGTCGTTCAGAATAATTTATTTTGAGTTAATTGAACCATTGCCAGGTTATTTTGATTGAGTGTTAATTTACGTTTTTATTTTTATTAAATTCGATTGTGATTGTCGCAATTTTTTAAATGATTTGTATTATGCATTTTACTTCTACTGGAAATATTTACAGAATTTATAACGACTACTTATACAAAGTTTTTATCAAGAGTCTAAAAAAAATTCTGTAATGAAGCGGTAAAACTGTCCAAGTCGATTTTGACTATTAGCCAATTTCCAATGAATATCTCCAAATCTGAGGACATAGCCAAATTTTTGTCACGACCTTCTTTGTAAAACAAGTTGAGGGCTACAAAGAAGGTCATTACAAAAAATAAGTTATCTCCTTTAGATTCGGAGATATTTTTCGAAAACTCCGCTGAGAGCTACGTCAACTTGAGCCATTTTACCGCTCCGCTACTGAATTTAAAAAAAATCGAAGCATCCCGAGGGAACAATTAATCAACATCGTCCACCAATTCCTCAATTTTCCCATTTATTGTTGACAACTTACTTATTGCTGCTCATCTCATAGTTCTCCCTGTTATCAGCATCATACCGAATGACCCCAGTGGGAATTTTGGTATAAGTGTCTTGTCTCTTGAATTGCCTTCTAAAATCTTGCGTGTTGAGGGGAATGTGAGAAGGTCGTGGTATTTTAGACGTGACATTTGCGCTCTGACTCTCAACATTTTTATAATGACTCTCAGTGCTGCTGGACATCTGTTTGGCAAGTGATTTAATCGTTTCTTTGCAGTTGTCACAGTAATTAGCAGCGCACGATATAGCAATGTGTGGTTTGAGAGAGTCCCCAACCGAAACATCCACGAATTTCTTTTTGATTGGGGAGGTGCCAAATTCACGGGTTTTCGGGGTGAGACCTGTGGTGTCAGTGCTTCTCGCTGTAGTTCTGATGAGGCCTTCAACGTTGAGACCGATGGATTTACTGGTTTTACGTTTTGGTTTTGTGTCACCATAATTGAACGAGTGGCTCCGTAAGTTCATTGAGTTCAGTGAAATCGTCTGAATCGAGATGGGATCGGGTCCAGTGGCGATTGACCTTGTCCCAGGTCCAGGTCCCACCTCAGTCCCCACCTCTGTAGTCCTGGGTTTCGCTGTGACTCCGACATTTGATTTCATTCTGAATGGCTCTGACACCTGCGTCTCCTGATGCTTTTTCATTGGGCTCTGCAAACTGCACTGAACTCCTTGCGTCGATGTCGCCTTCTTCACAGCTTGTTTGTACGTTTTGATGGCATCTTCAACGATGAAAGCTATGTCGTCAGACGTGTAAACGTCTTTCATCATCAATGACGTTCCAGTACCAATGGAGGACGTCGTTCTTCGAGGCTTGTCTGTACTGGTTGAGCAGTCTTTGAGCTGCTTCAAATCCGGCAGAATACTCTCCACCTTTAATGGCCCTCTCCCCAGTGAATTATTCCGGCACACTTCAGGTGAAGTGCCCTCACTTGTTTCACTGCTCCTCGAGAGTCTGGACAAACTGCAAGTGTCACTCCCTGAAAACGATAACTTTGTACTTCGCGTCAGGTTTGGGGATAGATTTTGTCTGCGATCCAAGTCCCTCTCGTCGATCCTCAGGGCTGCGAACTCCCTCGATTTAGGATCACCGAACGGTTGGATTGGTGTGCTTGTCACCATTCCCACATCGCGTGTACGAATCTGAAAAAAATGAAGGCGTGATGTTTTATAATAAGGAAAATAGAGCATTGCGCAATTGTCTCGACTTGGTGCGGTCATAATACGAATACTTATACAATCAAATTCTTTTCAATAGATATGATCAGATACAGTTTTGTGGAGGCAAAGTTAGAAAGCACAACGTTGAGTGCGTGCATTCATCGGCTGGAGCGCTCCAGTGGGAGAATGGTCACGCTATCAACGCTAATTGCTGAAATATTATTCCTGTTTTTGTTTTTTACCTGCTGATGAGATACACCAACGTCTCGTGTCATGATGCCGCACATTGTGCCCATGTCTCGGGTAGCGCTTGAATTTCGGGGACAATGTCGCTCCGAGAGCGATTGGCTTCTCAATCTCTGATCGTTTATTTCGCTCAGTCTTGTTCGGTTGAGTTCCTGCACTTGGCTCTGCAGATTACGCTTCTCATCCTTCAGGATTGACACTTGAACCTGAATATCAAGCAGTGTTTCAGGCTCGATGAATCTTAGAACTACCATTGTGATGTTTGTTTCAGTCAGTAACTTTTGTATTTGAACGAGGCCTGACTTTCGTCGGTGAAAACTTTAGTGCCACTGACTGGAGGAGAGGATGTGCAGGTACACCTTTCCAGTGGGAAAGGCAGGGGGGGGGGGAGGAAACGTACTTTACCCTAGTGGGGGCACAGGAATGAATGAATTTTCAGGTACCAATGGGGGATTTTTGCAGATTTACAAGGTGGTCGAGGGTCGCTTTAATGCCGCTGGGAGAACGGCACGGTTTACTGCTTAATGGTGGGCACAGTCGTTCTCGAGAAAAGTGCACCTAGGAAGAACGGAACATCGGGATATTTTGCACGTGCGGGAGAATTTTATTGTCGAACCTGGGACATTCCCTGGGAAATTCTGCTGCACTTGTTTTGAACTTGTGCTGAAAATTTCATCAGTTCTTCGTTGGTTCTATTGGGAAATTTCGAAGTTCACTTGGATTGAGGTTTTGATCTTTCTATACAATTGTCGACTTGTTCCGGTGAAAATTGTTTCTATAGGAATTTGTTTAAATTTTCCAAGTTCGGAATTTTTGAGGGAAGAAGAAAGGAAATGCTTTGAAAGAGTTTGAAAATTTAGGCCGAGGAATTTCTACCAAAAATATTTCAGTACAGTTGGGTAAAAATTATCTAGATCGTGGATCATAGAGCGGAATGTCATGAAATGAAAAAATACCTGTTTGCGGAGGATATTTTACGATTCGTTCGGTAAAAAACACATTTGTGGATGCAAACATTCTCTTTCTGTACAGTAAAATCTCCCACCGGAAGTGAAATTTTACCGAACGCGTTCGGCAAAAAATCATTCTACTTTATAGAAAAATTATACGCAGTATTGAGCAATTATTCACGTTCGCGGGGATAATTTTGGATGAAATGGAGGGTAAATTTGACAGTTTCGGCACAAATTACCGTCGCGTTCAGTCAATTTTCGCGCGAAAATCGCGTGCGCTCCACGATTACTTGACTTGTTCGGTAATTTTTCTTCATCTTTTTTCTCCATATGTAGGTTGTGTACAAAACTCAAAATCTATTGATTTTTCTTCAAACTATTGTTGTATTTGTGAATATAATTTACACGAAAAAATTGAGTGAAAGCAGTATATGAAGGGTTTACGCACGGAGTGAATTATTCAATAAAAATTACGTATCTTTTCCGTAATTCCGGAGCGAAATGTGGTTGTAAGAAATTTTACGGAACTGTCACGAAATTTTTCCGGAGCGTTCCGTAATTTTTATCTGAATCTCCTGTGAAAAATTACGATACCGTCACTGAAATTTTCGGAGTCGATTCCGTAATCGGTGAGTGAATTGTGAGTTCCGGAATTTTTACATTTCTCTCCGTGCGTGAAAAAACCTTCTATGAACCATAATATAATATAATGAGATACCCCGAAAATTTCGGCTTTCTCTTTACTTCTGTGCTGACCCCATATAGTTTTATAGTTTTACGGAAAATATTCCTGTGTATAACATCTTTCTAAAGATGTTTGGATACTGAAAGAAATTATTTAACAATAGAATTATTCCATTATTACCTGTAATATTGGTATAGCTTTAACTTGCTCTTCCAATTCCCGCATTCGTTCCAGCGATACCGCCATTTGCTCCCTAATGTTCTGAAGCAAGACGAAGGTTAATGGTTTTCAAGTACGAAACTGATTTCTCTGCGATAATGGACATACCTGGAGAGTTCCAGTGCTGTGATTTGAATTTCCACTTCCAATGCTTGCGTTATCAAAATCCATGGCTCGATCCACGTGAGCAGCATTGTGGAGGGGGGATATCGGTGATGTTCCATCTAGAAGACAATTAATTATTCCGGGATGAGAGGATGAGGAAAAGCCTCGGACCTAAGCGGTCTTTAAAATTCTAATCCGTGAATAGAGGAGTCGAAAATTATTGGTGAAATGTGCGCACATTATGAGGCTGTCGCATATATTACATGCGAAAAAATCCATATAAAACGTAATGTGTTCCCCAGAATATTCTATTGAACTTCTGATCAAAGTGTGACTGAATTTTATTAGAATTCTATTTTTTTGACTATTTCTACTGAAAATTATATAATTTCAAATCAATAAATTCTGATTCTTCTGTAATACGATTTATTCTATTGCGATTTTTTCTATGACAATTCATAGAAACGGCTTTTTTCGTTTTTTCTCGGGGAAATACGTTACAAAAAATAAAAATCTACTGACATATGTTAAAAATCTGAAGATAAATACATGGAAAAGTGAATACTTGAGATCTTCTTTAAATCCCAACATTTTCATTTATAAACAAAGATATTGGCAATTAGAGAAGATCACAAAACGTCCCACTTTACCCCGCACTCCCCTGCAGACTTTTTAAATCAAAATTCGGCATGAAGTGAAATTTCATTCGGCAATGAAATTTCGAAAAGCATTTCAAGAAAATTCTCTTAGGAGCATTCTCCCCCTCTTCTAGAGTTGTAATCGAATTTCCTAGCGCGAAGCGCTGTTTTCCTCCCGAATCGCTGTCATGTGTGAGCTGATAACACGTGATGAAGCGGTTGAAACATCATTGAATTATCCCTCATTAAACAACAAAGACGAGAAAAACCCAACAGATTACGACACAAACGCATTTTTTGCTGGCGCGCAGTGCAAGTGATTTCAAACGTATGTGAATTAACGGAAGACTTGATAATGAATTGAATGTGTTTGGGTGGAGATAAACTAAGCAACTACACTGTAGTTAACTTTGCCCTCGTAATGGACGTTAATGGAATATCAAGAGACGGTCAACAACACCCCGGGACGCGTGATTCTCAACACAGCAGACGTTCAACCCTGTCTCCTATGATTTACAAACAGTAATAATCATACGGTGGATCATCACGTAACAGGTTGAACACCTCGTAGAATATTCATGTTTTGTTTGTTCAAACTGTCAATATGCTTCATCCTAATGTGACTATTTTATCAGCTCAGCGATGCTCTTATCTCTCGTCTGTATTCACTTGACAGGCGAAAATAATGTTATTTAAAATTTTCGAAGACAATGAAATTCATTTGCAATCAATTCATCAACTGATGAAACTCACGATATTTTTTCTTCTTCATTTTGCAGAAGGGTAATCGCTTCATAATAAAATTCTTCACTCCCATTTTCCGACGAACTTTTCTCTCAATTTTAAATGGCTCGTTGGAAAATTCTCCTCAGTGATGTAATGAAACGCTAATCCGTTGATTCCTTTTCAGTACTCGTTACGTTATCAATTTTTCACATTAAACTATGTGGAACGCACTTGTTAAAACGGTACTTGACACGATTAATAGTTATTACGTTTCAGATCACTTGATTTATCGATTAGATTTTGAATTGAGGTGTTAGTGATTTTTCAATTTGATTTTTTAATGTTTTGGGACAATTGGAGTTTATGTTTTTCCGTTGCGGGGTCGCATTCGACTGTTCCGCGGAGCTGAGCTCCCCAAAGAAACACGGTGAAGCCGAGTGGCAACAAAGAGGGGGAGAAAGGCGGTGAGCGCTATAATGACTTCTAACAATATCATTATCGTGCTGATTCCTCCGTATTTTTTATGTGAATGGAAAACGGTTTTTAATTATTGAAGATAGGTCGATGGCAGCGGCTAATCAATCGATAGACAATTTGCTAGCGTCATTCCCCGAAGAAAATTGTTGTTAAATTGAGCAACCAGGTTTATACAATAAATTCTGCATGTGCACGGTTAATGAGCATGCATTAACGCGTTATGAAGCATTGATAGGATTCAGTCTGAATTTCCCAGAAACGGTGGAATTATTGCGATGGACTTTCAAAATAGAAACAGTTGTGAACAAAAACGGCCGGCCAACAGGTGCGCTCGACTACAACACACCATATTTGAAGACCAGTTGTTGCAAGGTTGCACCAAAATCGTAGGGCAGTAATTAAACTCAATCACAATGTTTAAATTTTGCAACGAGATTCTTAATGCTGGGAACGAAACGCGGGCTATCAAGGGCGACGAGTTTTTTGTGTTTGTTTTCATTAGAAAATAGATGATAAGTGATAATAGGTGTGAAAAGCTTCTTTGGGCAGGCTAATGTATTCGCTAGAATGTTCTGCTGGTTTTCTGTTGAAATTCTATTCAACTTCTTTGGGATTTCGTTCGCAATCTATTTGTTTCAAGTGGAATTATTGAAAATTATACAATTTTGCCGTGGTAGTTTCTTTATTATATCAGAATTATTTGGCACAAATTTTTATTTTTTTTTAATTTTAAATTGGATAATAGGGAATTTTGAAAAATACAGCAAATAAAATTTAAAAAGTAATGCCCAAGAATTTTAATCGTATAAAAATCATACATCTTTCAGTTCAGAATTTCTGGTCATTATACAACATTTTGTGCAAGTGAGTATTTGAGTTGTGTTGACATTCCGTTCAAACTCTATGTTTTTAAGCAAATTATTCAAATTATATAATTTTGCAATGCCATTATTAAGCATGAAATTTAATTTTAATAGTAAGAAATTGAACAAAATGCAAGGAATCAAACTTTAAAATTAATGTTCAAGAATTTTAGCAGAAAAGATCAAGGAAATAAATCGTATAGAAACCACACGACTTTCGATTCAGAATATCTAGTCATAATACAACATTTTATGTAAATGGGATTGAAAAAGAAATTAGCGAAAATTCGGGGAACATGTTATATTTATTTTTCATTTGACTTCTATTGACATTCCATTCCAACTCAATTTTTTTTTAAGCCAACTTATTGAAAATCACATACTTTTGCTATGTAATTATTATGCATAAATTTTCTAAATTTTTAAATTTAATTTTGCAACAAGAAATTGAACATAATACAGTGAATGAAATTTAAAAATAAATTCCCAAGGAGAAATCAAGAAAATTAATCATATAGAAATCATAAAACTTTCAATTCCGAATGTTTAGTGATCATAAAACATTTAATGCAAATGGGATTGAAAAAGAAATTGGCCAAAGTTCTGGATTTCTGCCGTCTGAACTACAGTAGTCACAAACAGAGTGCGACGAAAAAATCGTCGAACCGATTCGCTGTGTTTGGAGGCCAGGAAAATAACTTTCCGTGACGAGTTGGTAATTTCCCCATTGAACGACTAGATCGACCATAGTGACAGCTATTTCTGAACTGTTATTTCCAATTGCGCTCTCAAAATATATCGAGGCAAGGCAGCGTAATCTGTGACGCAACGTGTGATAACACTTTAAATACGTTGGCGAGAAAAAAACAGGTGAAATTGCGATCCTCACAATTTTTAACTTCTGGTAGATAACTGAAAAATACTGGAAACCGTAAACCTCAAAGGCTCGCATAATAAACGCCGTCTACTCGTGGGGCGGAAGCAGGTGGTTCCAGCCACGCACTGTCGATCACGACTCCTTCGAAAATTCAAGCGCAATTTTATCGGCGCGGCATCTTCCTTTCCCTCGTGAAACCATCGCCCTCCGCGCCACAAAACCAGAATGGGAATAAATCATCAAAGCAGATGAGATAAATTCATTTATCTTGGATTAGCTATAATTTTCGATTGTACAGCAGCCGGAAAAGAAAATCCAGCGATCATTTCCGCGATCGAAAGAGGAATAGTCTATACCATTATCATTATCCGGGCATTTGCACCCTTGCAATTATTATTTTTCCCGTTGTGTGTACGAGCAACAATGGGAAACGGTGCGTTATGTGTTGCAGTTGGCTGTGAACGACTGCAGTTTGTTTTCTCACTGATGTGAGATATTCCCAAGGGAATTTGTTTCGCAGCTCTGATTAAAGGTTCGTGGGAAAAATATGAGAGAAAGCGTCATGTTCGTCAGGTGATAAATCTGACGCCACGATTTTAAATGAGAGTATTTGTCTTTCTCAACTGCATCGAGGAGACGAATTTACGTTGCGAAAAGAGTTTATTTATTGTCAGTGAATTAATTGCGTTGGAGGTTTCGTGATTTAAAAAATTAAATTTTTAGGGAGATATTCGCAATTGTCGACGTTCAATCGCTGAAATTCAGAGACAAAATTTATAAGATTTAGAATTTTTAGGAGATTTTGAAATTGCTGACAAAATCAAGCGATTTCATTATTTCTCAATCTTAAAATTGTAAAATAACGCGTTTCTCCAACAATTACAGATAGATAGAAAAAAAAATAAAACTTTTTTTTGTATTATGTGCGTTGAATTGTCCTGACGAGTTTAATTCCATTAAAATAGTCGTAAATCTTCAGAATTCTATGCCAAAATCTCAGAGTCTAGCGTAATTTCAACAAAATCGCGTATCAATTCTTAAAAATAGACCTTTTCATCCCGTGACCCATTAGATTTTCGTACACTTCTACCCAATTTACATACAAATCATCATTTTGGTCACCTCAAATCTACATCGTCTTAAATATTCATCAGAATTTTTCATTACTTTTCCGGAGATTTTTCAGTTCGATGAACAGAATAAATATTTTCCCTAGATTCACCTCAAAACTGACACTTTTTTTCCCAGTGTTAACTCACTTGTTAATTACTCAGGAATATTCAGTTGTTCGTTTTGAACTACGTCATTTTTTGAAATTAGTAAGCCGTGTTGATAACAATGCCATGACTCACCGGTCTCAACCTCGTTCTTATACCGATTATTCTTCTTGGAGGGTTTTGAGAGTCTTTTGAGGGTCGCCTCAAAATCGCCGATGGCATCATTCAAGTCCCTGGCCGTTGACTTCTCCACATTCCCTGTTGATCGACCAGTGTGACCTGGCCTTGGCAAGGTCACTAGATTGTTCCTGGGCGAGATAGCCGGGTTTGGCGATAATTGGGATAATTCTGTTTCAATATCGCTCAGAACGGGATTGGCCTGGGCAGAAAAGAATAACATGACTATCGGCCAGTTTTCGGTGAATATCTCGAAATCTAAGGGAGATATCTAAATTTTTGTCACAGCCTTTTTTGTGGCCCTCAATTCGCTCTATAAAAAAGGTTATTATGAAAATTTCGTTGTGTCCCTTAGATTCGGAGATATGGCCCGAAAATTCAGCTAAGGGCTAAGCCGACTTGGACCGTTTCACCCTCGGTTTTATCGTTTCGCTACTGAATATTATTTGTTCATTGTTAGTTTACTTTTTGAGGAGTCCTTACCAGGCCTAACAGGATCTCCATGGACTGGCATTGCCTCCGTTTTTCTCGCTTCTTGCGACGCTCTAGGGTAGATCTGTCCCCGACAGTTCCAGCTGCAACTGCTTCACAATATTCAACGAAATCCAGATCAATGTGGTAGCCAAAGGGGCAACAGTGACATTTGGAGCCTGTTGAAGCCGCAGTGCCAGAGGTGTAGCCCTCTTTTCCCACTGAAAATTGGTTGTCATCCAAAATAGATAATTGAGGATCAAGTCCTTTCTCTACTTAACCATTAGACTCCCCATTAAATGTCTATTTTTTCTAACAGTGTAATCGTGACGAATAGTGAATAGTGATTTTTTTACGCTGACTCGGGAAAATTTATTAAACATGAGGCTAATTTCTGCCGAAACTGTAGAATTTCTCGACAGAGAACTAGAAATTTTTTGAAAATTAAGCATTAGTTGCAATTGAGTTCTAAATGTTGAAAATTTAAATTCAATTGAAGATCAAATCGTTCAGGGAATCTCTCATTCAGCTTGGAAATTCAGAATAATTAGGTTTTCAAGGTTTGATTATCATTGATATTTCAATCACATCTAGAATTTTCAAATTTATTGCGAAAATTGAACATCACATTCAACTGAATTTTCAGTGGATTGAAAATTCATGGAAATTGTTGCTTGAATCATTTTCATTATCATGTGGACCTGAAAACCGCAATTCCATTGAACATCGCCACTTGGCGAAATTGGTTAACGCATCAGAACAGTACATTAAAGTTTAGAATTGTCTCAAAGAGGGAGACGGAGATCACAATCGAACTAAGAAATCGCTAAGTTCGGACTTCGCGTTAAATCGCGATGTTAACATCATTGTGACAAATGTCTGGAGTTCTGCGTTCAAATCCGAGCTGCGGTATTTTTTTTCTCAATCATAAATGGGGTAAAAAACAATCTCGATATTTCCTGAATGAATTAGAATGAAGTATGACTTAAAGGTGACTGACCACAGAGGCACGTAATAAAACGAAATATGTTGTAACGATTGGCGAGTGTCCAGCCTGAGAGGGGTAATAATAATCCACACAGGGAGAGTTCGTTAGCCGGGCGGTTGCGGCCACTCGGGCGCCCGCGCATCTCATTTTGTTGGCGCTAGTATCCTCTTTCAAGGGATTTCCTTTGTAGCGAATGCAAGCGCCAACACGCGAAAATTCCGCGCGAAATTAAGAGAGAGATTTATGAAAAAAATGGAGTGATTGACTTTCTCGGAAGCCTCGCGTGTTGCACAAATAATTTGAAGAGTGATGGATTAACATGTCCGACTGATAATCAACAGCAGATAACAATAATCAAATTTGTTCATGCTTTCCAAGGTCGATGCAGGTATCGCACGGTAATAATAAAGCGTATACAATCGGGGAGATGTGGAACGAGTTTTGCCAGCGTTCCCATTATTAAAAACTCTGTATGTGAAACTATGGGAATTAATGACGATACGCTGCACAGACTTATCCAGAATTGAATTAGTTTCGCTTGCTTACCGTTTCCGTTGAAAACACGGGCCGAGGATACGGTCAGCGCCATTTCTTCAGGGTCTCTCGAGCTTCGTTAGGAATTCATCCCCTATAAATATCAACTTGTCACTGTTAAGAATTTTACGCTGAAATTACCGCTACAACATGCACGACAAAATTTTATAGAAAAATGTAGAGAATTCGCTAGAACATTCTGTTGGATTTCCAGCGAATTTTCTGCTCGTTTATTTCAATAGAAACTATTCTATAGAAAAAATCAACAGAATTTGATTTTTCTACTTATTCCATTGAAAAACTTCTTATAAATTCGTTGACTGATATTTTCAAAGTTTTTTGTTTGGTTTTTGAAATAAAAAGAAGAAAAATTGAGTGAAAAAAACTTGAAATATTCATGTAGAGAAATTCTGTAGGAATTCAATGTCTCAATCGAAAAAAATGTATAGAAAGATGAAATTCTATTGAGTTTCTTCGAAAAAAAAGTTCCTATTGCACATTTTCTTTTAAAAATGCGCAGTGATGCTGCGGAATTTTTTTTATAGAATCAGTCAAAAATTAAGCGAATTCTCTAGGTTTTTCTATGAAGTTTTTTCGTGTGTGAATTTTTGGAAGTTTTATCAGTGTTCTAGTGACTGTTTCACTGAAATTTCAAGGGATTTCCTCATTGAAAATTTACAATTTGAAAACACATTGATGAAACCTTTAAATTTCACTTCAATCACTCCACGGAAATCAATAGAAATGAAAAATGAAAAGAATGCATTCTAATTTTTAGTAAAATTGGAAATTTCATGATTTTCCGCTCCTCAATTGAATCTACTGTTGCTGGCATGAAAATGACTGCTCAAGTGCCCTTGAAATTTTTTCTCTCAGTGAACGATCATTCCTGCACAATCTACGTAAATAGTAGTGACAACGATAATTGCTTTCAGTTCAAAATTTATATCCAAGCGTGATATAATGTAATGGCGAAGTGGTACAATGTAACAAGTCGACTCACTCTTATTAGGTGAGTATTTCAAGGAATCTTAGTCTCTGAATCTAAGAAAGATAGTTAAATTTTTCTGAAGCACGTTCATTCAGAGCGGAATGAGAACTGGGAAAAAGGTTCAGAGAGGAATTCCGCTGGTTTTCTTCGATCCAGAGATATTTTTCGAAAACTTAACTAACAGCTGCATCGACTCGTTACCATTTCGCTGCTGAATTGTGTCACTATATAAGAGGACTAGCATAATCCTCTGGTTTTTCCATCGGACAATGCAATTATTTCTAACTTAATAAGCATTTTATGACCGTCCGCGAAATAAACAATTTTCTAAAAATCGCTTTTGAAAATTGTAGTAAAAATGCTGTAAATTCAATATAAATTGCAATTTCTCAATTACAAATCTCACAAAAAATCACAAATTTTCTTCGAATTACTGTGTTTAAAGTAAAAATTTCACAAAAAATTCGCAAAGCCCAATAAGTTACACGACCACTGAAATTCAGGAGTAATTCTCACCCTTTCGTGACTCACTTGCGGTGCGCGCCTCGACCCCGGGTATTTTTCAACAATAAAACGAAAACTATTGGGCGAATGTTAATCTTCAACCCTCAGCTACTCAATTCCGTTCTTTTCCCTCCTATTATGTTTATTTTCTTGTTCAAAAACCACATGAGTAGCAAAATCTCTTGTCCTCCATCGATGCTCACAGAGGTATAGGATTATCCCGATTATTTCCCCCAGAGGATAATCCTCCGGAGGATGATGTCTTGCTTAAAGGGGACACGACATAAAGTAACAATGGAAACTACAACCGAATTTTCTACTATGAATGCCTCAAAATCTACTAGCCTCTTTGTAGGTTAAATTTTCAACGATAAATGTCAGATTGTTGAATCTGCTATCAGCCGTGTTTACCTCGATAAGCATGAGTGAAACATACGATAAGTATAATCGCAGTTTTTAAAATTGTTCATGAATTTCATCATCGATCCGTGCTTCCAATTTTGTTAAGGATATCCACACTATTTTTTCACGAGTGAAATGCTTTTCTACTTTTGTAGTCCAACATCAGAGATTGCATTTGAGCCTCATTTGACCCCAAGTCGCTGGACATTCTACAATGATTTTATTATTTAAACTTTGCAGGAGAATTTGAATTTCGATATTCACCCGTTGGAAAATAGTTTTGAAATGTGAAAAAAAATTAGAAAATTTATTTTAGAGGAAGATTAATGAAATAATTTGAATAGTCCAATTTCTGGAAACTGCGAGCATTTTCTATAAATAATTTATAAACAATCAATTTGTCTCCATAAAAATTAGTTGTTCGGAATGGTAACAAATTTATTCATATTCAGAATTTTATCAGAAACCGATTTTATGCCTAAAAAATTAGGTTTCCGAAAGTTTAAACAATTTCAATTATTTATTCACAAACAACGAATGTTGGAAAAAAATAATTCTGTGCAAAATGTAACTTGAATGCCGCTGAATATTCATCATTTTTAAAATTTTTTTATCAGTCAATTTAATAGACAAATTTAATGATTGAAAAGATACTTGTATACACTGAGAGAAAAATCTGAAGTTCGATTTACAATAGGAAAATAGTTGGGGCATTTTGGTGAATGATACGATTGTTTTTGTATGCGGCACATAACATTATAGTAACTTCACAAGCGTAATTTTTGCAACTTAAAATGCAGTTAAACTAACCAAAGTTCAAAAGTAACCACGACAAATCTATCGTGAGGAGAACTATAAAACAGTTGCAATGACTACATTCCATTGTAGTAATTACTTCTCCGGCCATAGTTACCGTAACCCATGAAAAATTGTTGAGGACTTTTTGTCTATAATTCGATGGTGATGGAATATAGTCAGAAGAATTATATTTTTCTCTCAGTGTATATCCTTAAAGTATAATTTTTTATTCATTTCGTAAGAAGAAGAAAACCAATAGCCCGGGTTCTCTCAGTTTTTCCGACGCTTCGGCCCGGAAGCGATAAAAAGGTTGACTTGTATTTTCGGTACACTTGAAAAGACGAAATGAGTTGAAGGGAGTGAAAAAACCTGGTGGGAGATGTGACGAATAAGAAGAGGAAGCCATCGGTTTTAACGCGGATCGGGTATGACATATTTCAACGTCCAGTCTAAATATATAGCCGGAAAACTATCTTTGTCCATAGCATTGCGAAATCAGACTCTTTAAATTAGACCTTTTGTACTTGCCCAATGTCGGGGCTAATCACCGTAAGGTGACTAATCAATTCACTAGTGAAGGGGTAAATCGGTTTCAGTCGCCTATGCGCTTTTTTTTAAATTATATCGAAGCTTATATCGAAGTCAAAATTTCATTGAAATTCTATTGCAACTTGGATTGCACTTCTAACAATTTTTAATTTCGACTATTGGATCTGAACGACTGGATTTCAACTATTGACAAAAACTAGATTTGGGTTAGTGTTAATGCATAGAGCTTATCAACTTCTATATTCGTGAAAAAAAATAGGAAAGTCGATGATCCCCTATAAGAAAATTTTAGTAAAATGGAAAAAGACGCGGATAAACAAAATTGATAGAAAAACTTAGCGAATTCGTTAGAAAATTCTATTGGATTTCAATTGAACTTGCTATTAGTTTTTGGTCAACTCTATTGAAATGTTCGAGTCGATTTTTCTACATAACTTATTCTATTGAGAAAACACAAAAAAATGGAAAGTTAAATTTAAATGATTGCAAAGCTGCCATTCGGAAGTGAAGACGTCAAAATTGATGTTTTTGGGCATTTTAGGAATTCTGGGCATTTTCAAGTAGCTGAAAAGATCGTAAATTTTCTTGGGAATTGAATGCAATTGGATTTAGAACGCTCGCTCTTCTAGTTTTTGAGATATCCTAAAAAAATTAAAATTTATGATAAATTCAGAAGTGAAGTGGTAAATCGGTATAAGTCGATTTCGACTATTGCCCAGTTTTCAATGAATATCTCAAAATCTAAGGGAAATAGCAAAATTTTTGTCATAACCTTTTTTGTAGAGCTAATTGAGAGCTACAAAAAAGGAAATCACAACAATTTTGCTATTTCCCTTAGATTCCGAGATATTTATTGAAAACTGGCCAATAGTCAAAATCGACTTGTACCGGTTTACCACTTCGCTACTGAATTAATTGAGCTAAAAATTAATGTGGATAATGCCTGAAAGTTGATTCGAATATGTGGCACCCCAGATGGATGATTTCCATCGTTCTTTAATTTTTTTTTTGTCACGAGACCATATTTGGGGCCGCCGGTGGTTTTCGAGAGGAGATAAAAAGGTCGAGTATCTACAGAATATAGAAGGCGCCTTGAATCATACACGTATGCGTGTGTACCTAAGGAGAGTGACGAAGAGGGAGAAGTACTTTTGCAATGGGGCCTCACAGAGCGACATTAGCGAAGGTGTTCAGTGCGGAGGTGTTCGGTATGAGCCCCGCAACTCGTCTCACAACTCTGTGTTATGGTTTCCTTCGGGGATTGATATATTCTGAGGTTTAATAGCCATTGTTGTAGGAAAAAATTTAATAGAAAAACCTATCGAATTCGTTAGAAAATTTTATTGAATTTCTATTGAACTGTTCTATTTGTTTTTGGCCGATTCTATTGAAATGCTCAATAGAAAATATTCAGTACAAAAAGTCAATAGAATTCAACATCGAATTCTGTTGACTTTTCCTATTGAATGTTTTCTATTGAACATGTCAATAGAATCAGCCAAAAACTAATAGGAAGTTTAATAGAAATTTAATAGAATTTTCTAACGAATTCGATAGAATTTTTCTAGTAAATTTTTTCGTGCGTGCACACCTCGAAAGTAGGTAAAGACAGTAAAACCTGGTTGTCTCATGATAAGAGTCTCCGCCTGTAATCAATGCAGTATCGTAGCCCAGAAACTCCTACGTTAAAAGCCCTCTCTTTGCTTAAAACCCTATCTGTGTGGACAAGAAAAAGTACTGGAAACCAGGACATGCTCAATTTCAAGAGCCTACTGTAATGGGAATATCGAAACCATATGGAAAATGCTAGTAAATTTAAGTAATTCCAACAGTTTTGAAAATCAACTGCTGCATTTAAATTGTTGGCAATTTGAATTCTATTTCAGGTAAAATCGCTTCTGGAATTTGTCATTCATCGTTGAAATTCAACGAACTTGAGTTTTTTTATATGAGACTACTATTCATATTTCAATGACAGATAGACGTTTCAAACTCATTGGAATAATTCAACATTCCATTGAATTTAATTTTCAATTGAATTTTAAGAAACTTGGAATTTAGAAGGATAGTCATCGGAATTTTCACAATTGTCAATAATTTTAATTGTTGTATTGATCTGAAAATTGGGATACCACTGAACACTCTGGGAATCAAATTAATTTGAATTTTTTAACAGTGCTCAATTCGATTTGAAGGGAATCATTTACAAAATTTCAAGATTCAGCTGAAAATTAAACTTCATATTAATTGAATTTTCAATAGAATGAAAATTCAATTGAGAAATAGGTGCCTAAATTGTCTAAAACTCCTACAATTTTCATTGTCATTAACCCGAAGATTACAATGCCAGCAATTGACTAATTTTTCACAAAAAAAAAAATTAATAAAAATTTCACGTTAATGAGTTGTTGGAAAATTCAAGATTTTCTAACAGTGCAGTGATCGTTTACTTGAAAATGACTCCGGAGAATAATAGTTTCACAAAAAAAGTACTTCATTGCTCAATAAATATCCCAAGTGTGGAGTCATAAGGGCGTAAAAATTATACTCATACATACCAGTTCACGTACGCGAGGAATTGCGCAAATGGCCGTGAATTGAGCCGAGCGCGTTCAAAAAAGGTGGTTTCTCTCTGGAGACTTCTCATACTCCTACGTCATGTAACGTTGTTTAAATTATGATTTCATACGCAGCTTGCATTCCAGCCCAGCCTACTAATTTTTATAAATAAAAATCACGTTGAGTTAGTAAATGCGTGAATGAAAAGCCTTCAGATTAATAGAATACTGACAATAACTGGGCACTGTTTGACATTTTTGAATGGAAGTTGTACGTTAGCTTCCGTAAGCCGACGACATGTGCCCGGCAAAGTGCTAAATGTACAAAGAGGTGAAAGCAAGATTTTACTACTCCGATCACGTGCATCATAATCGTGCATCATACACGTGAGGATACATGGGTGATTAAAATACTGGGAGCATCTCTCATTTGCGCGTATTAATTTGTAACATGAGATGCAAGAGCGTTCGGGGTTTAATGCAAATCTCAGATATCACAGGCATACGAAGGAAATTTAATTGTACGATCTGAAATAAATTATTGCAGTCGTTTGCAGTAATCTCACCGAGAAATATACGAGTATTTTACAACGAGATGATGAGTCCTTTAACAAATTTTCCTGTTACCAAGCATCCGTGTTAAAGAGAAAATATAGAAAAAACCAATAAATTTTGGTTTTTTTGCCCATCTTCTTCCGTTTATTGTCCCTCAGCTAGAATTTTCTAAGCTTTATTACACAAGAGAACACGGAAAATGCGGAGGAAAACTTAGGGAATTCCTGTTGAGAAATTTCTACACAAATGTCACAATAGAAGTTGCGCAGTAAAATCGAAATTTACAGGATTTGCCTATCAAACATTTTTATTTGAAAAAAAAAAACAATAAAAATGAAGAACTTTGGAATACGTTGTTCGTGTTCTACGGACGTTCGGGCTTTAGTACAAATCTCAGACAGCGCATGCATGTGAAGGCAATTTAATTATCCGATCTCACTGAAAAATATAGACGTATTCTCCAATGAAATGATGATTTTATTAATAAATTTGACTATTACGAATCATCAGTACAGTTTGCACGTGTCTTCTTTTTACAGTAATGTTCAATAGGAATGATCTAAAGTAAAAAAACCAATAGATTTTTACTTTTCTATGCAATGTATCCTAATGAACTCTTTCGTAATTTTCAAAAATAGAAATTTCTGAATCTAAAATCTAAAGTTCCCTAGTTCAATATTTGCACGAGAGAAGAGAAAAATGAAAGAGCTTTGAAAATATATGCTAAGCAATTTCCGCGGAAAATCTCACGATAACAAGTTGCACACGAAAATCGAAATCAATGACTTTTTTCCCGTTGAATATTCGTAGTTAAAAATACCAATAGAAACGAAAAACACCGAAATACCTTCTTCAAGTGTTCTATGCACGTTCTGTATGCTGGAGGCCTGTAAGTCCTTCAAGAACTGTTTTTCGAATGTTTTGAATGCCTTTGTTATGCAAGAACGTAATTGTGTATATATAAGAACGCACGTACGAGGATAAAACCATTTGCGGACAGCTCACATGAGTAGAGTAAACGTAAGACAAAAATCAAAGACCAAATGGAATTGTCGGATAAAATTCCTTCATTATTGATACTTGCGTGACCGATGTATGCCGATAGATGAGTTAGTTGAGCGCATAAACCGCCGCCGAGTTCAATCATTTTCCTAACGAATACGAATGAGGAATATCATACTTTCGGAGACTGTCAACAGTAAAAACCGCTTCTCGATTTTTATAGACGCCCCCAACAACAGTATAAAAAACGCCCACATTTTCCACCATTAAAACGATATTTCATCGATGATGTGGACAGAAATTCGCGCTAACCCACATTCTGAATGATTGATAACTCGTTACGACTCATTTTACGGAGTTATTCAAGCGTAATACAGTCCGAACTATCGCGAACAGTTTCACCTTATCATCTTGAACATCGATACTCATTAGCTTGACGTACACTGTTAGAAATTTTCGTCTGAATTTTCCGTCCCAAATTCCGAAAATTTTTAACGCGTTCAAGTTCCACTGAAATTTCGGGAAATCTTGTCATTGAAAAATCAAATATTCCATTGATATTCTGTCCAAATGATCTGGAAATCAATAAAATGCTTGATTTTTCAGTTAAATTATTCTGTGAAAATTCAGAAAAATCAGGAAAATTCAGGGGAAAATTGAAAATTCATGTCATTTTGTCTCTAAATATTCATGCTCCACTGAATTTTCGTAAATTCTACTCAAGACTTGAAATTTTATAGCCATTTTTTCCCTAAATCCAATTCAATGTCACTCTCATGAGATTTACTATAATATCTTCCATGAAATTTCAAAAAATTTCCATCAGTATAGTTTTCTCGAGGCGGTCAAGTTCAAATTATTCCTATACCCTCCTCAAATCTGATATTTCGATAATAAACTGTTTCTCATCTCTCGTTTACCTTCGTCGGACTATGACATCAGCATGAATTATCATACGATTATGGCGATATGTTTTGAATTATTAAATCGGCAGTTTTGCGGTAGGTGTTGATAACATAACTAAAATTATGAATATAGCACCGAAAATTGTCTAGAGTGTGAATGAGTATTGACACAACCCAGCAAATAACGTAAGTTAAAAATGTTACTGAGCTCACGCGACTATATAAACTAACAACATCGAGTGTGTGTTACCTTATAGAGTCGTTCCAGCAGGGCAAGCACAATGTGCATCGGAGAATTTCATAGCATCAACTAGGGAACTATGAACATCTGAGTAATTTCACATAGTATACATCACTCGTTTTCCAACACACAACAGTAAGATCGCTGGCAAAGAGGTAGAGGAGGTTTTTCGACTGTGGATTCTGTGAGATCCGGTACGCGACTCTTGAATACTGGGCATGTAGCTGTGCTGACAGCCCCTCTCTTGCTCCACCTCGTCTGATCTGGGTTCCAACGAAGAGGCTGAGTCCCCACTACTTTACACTTTGGACCTTACCTCATCTCGTGTGTTTGTGGCCGATGCAGGAGTACAAATTGCCACAAAAATTTGTGGGATGAAAATACTTGCAGATTGATCTTGAGGTGAGGTGAGAGAGGGAGAGGGAGTCGGAGTCGGGTTTTTGGGGGGAGAGAGGGGCCCCAGGGGTTTATTGGCCACCCACCTAGTCAGGTGTTCTGACTTTACATTGTTCTCAAAATCACTGCTCCATTCCGTTCTTGGGAAGTGGAGGCTCAACAGAATGAGAGATAAGATAGGAATGTCGGTTTTAAAAGAAAAATTTGGGTGGCGGAGGGAAAAGTCACAGTAGTATGAGTCAATGGAATTGTCGAAGTATTACAGGCGTAGAAATCACATTTTTGGAAATTATATAAATGAAGATCGCAATTTGAAAAAATCGTGAAAACGAATCGTAATAGGAAGAATTACAAATCGAGTTCAAAATGAAAGACCGAAGCATTTGTATTGGATAGTGTTAGAGACCACTCGGGCATGAATTTCGTTTTTAACAAATGTGGGTGCAGAGCTCGTCTTCACATTCGTCGAAAACGAATTTTAGGTTCTAGGGCTGTAATGCACTGTTTCAATAAATTGTCTAATTGTAAAAAAAAATATGAGACAATTCATGTTACATATTTTCGGCTGAAATTTCCGGCACACTTCTTGGAAAGTCTTATCACATTAAAGTTTCACTGAAATTTCAAGGGATTCCGTCATTAAAATTTCGAAATTTTATGGGGAAATCAATGGAAACTACAAATTTCAGTTCAATTATTCCCGAAAAATTCATAGAAATCAGGAAAATTTATGTGAATTTATTCTTGAATTTTGAATTGTCTGAAAATTCGAATCAGTTGAAGAATTCTCGTCATTCTGCCCCTCCAAAAAGGTGAAATTTCATTGCATTTTCAGTGCATACTGACATTTCATGACTTCTTCGTTCTGAATAGAATTCAGCGTAACTCTTCTGAAAGCCACTAGTCTACAGTCCATGAAATTTCAGGGTATTTCGTCATTGAAAATTCTCAATTTTGTGGAAAAATCAATGGAAACTGCAAATGTCAGTTCAATTATTCCAGAAAAATTGATAGAAATCAGGAAAATTCCGGTGAATTTACTCTTGAATTTCGAATTGACAGAAAATTCATGTAAATTAAAGAATCCTCGTCGTTCTGCTGTTCAAAAAAGTGAAATTTCGTTAAATTTTCAATGAAATCTCATGATTTTTCCACGCTGAATAGAATTCAATATGACTCTCCTGAGAATTACTAGTGAACTGTCAATGACCTTCAGTCCTATTCCATCCTCAAAATTCATGAAAGTTCAACAGAAAGAACGTAGAATATTAACATCAGTTCGAGAAGAAAACCCGTGATTCCATGAAAACAAATATGAAAAATATGAGACAGATTTAGTTGGATGAATATTCTCAAGCACAAGTTCGTCTGAAGCCAGTTGGCAATCTCAGCTGTAAGAATGGTAGATTCGCTGTTATATTTCTAGATCCACTTATGTACGTTAGTTGCATCTAATTCTTCACTCGCCCTCTCACCAGAGCAGTTACCCCGCGGAGTATATCAGCCAGTGACTCGTCAACTTTTAATAGTTAAGCTTATCCATATAAGTCCTTGAGAAAGCATTAGCACAGGATTAGGCATCACGGAGGCGAGATTCACTCTGAATGATAATGAGATGAGCGAGGGATATTTGTTGAAAGCATTATAGCTCAAAATATCTATCATTAAAGCGCTAGAGCTGATTAGCCATGTATCTGGGCTCGCTTATATCCTCAGTGATCGAGCCGAAAGAAAGTATTTTGTTGTGGGTGAACCGGTTTCTCCAGCAGTTGAAGTATACTTCAATCCTTCTCTGTACCGTTCAGTCCTCTCGTTTTAGTATTGGAGAAACGGAGAGCTTGACATATCGCATGCAAAGCCAAAAATTATACATCAAATTTTATTTCTCCTTTATTTTTCCTCCCGAATTTCCGGCGTATATATAGCTTGGGTAACGATCATATGCACAATTATAGACTGATGCTGATCGATTTTGAGGTATTTCGTACACAACACCGCTGTTCTACATGGCCAGTTTACAATACGTCGTATTCTCAAATATAATTACGGAACTGGAGGTGAATTTCGTAATTGAGCTAATGAAAAATAATAGAAGAGGATTAATCGAAGAAACCACATGTAAAAATAAATGGAGAACGTTTATATTTTTTTCAAGTAAAAAATGCCACAAGGAGTTCACTTTTTTTCAGTTAAACCTCGAATAAAAGTTGTCAAGAATTTTACGGAAATATCTCGTAGTATAGAAAAAAACAGATGAATTGGATTCCAAATTTTCCAAAAATCACATTTGTCACGTCTACTTGGAGACTGTGTTCGCGCTAAATGCTGAGGATGGAAATGATGCAGAAGATAATTTTCACAATAATATACTGACACTGATAGATTTTGAGGTATTTCGTATTCAACACCGCAGTTTTACATGGCAAGTTAACAATACGTCGTTTTTTTCAAATATAATTGAGCTAATGAAGTGAGAAGTAATTTTTTTTCTTACACATCTGCTTGGAAAATGAAAAAGACTAGAAGAGGATTAATCGAACAAAAAACCACATGTAAAAATAAATAGAAAACGTTAATATTTTTTTTTAAATAAAAAATTCCACAAGGAATTTCCTCTTTTTTCAGTCAGACGGAAAATAAATGGTGACAAAAAAAGAAAAGTGAGATATTTACGGAAATATCTCGTATTAGGAAAAAAAAAAACGGATGAATTGGATTCTAAATTTTTCAAAAATCATATTTGTCGCATCTACGTTCGCGCTAAATACTAGGGATCGAAATGATACAAAAGGGTACACCGAGATAATTTGCACAATAATATACTGATACTGATAGATCTTGAGGTATTTCGTATACAACAATGTAGTTTCACTTCGCTAGTTTACAGACCACGGTTTTGTCTCAGTATAATTACAGAACTTGAGATGAATTCCATAATTAAGTTAATGAAGTGAGGAATAATTTTATTTTATTTTCTTAAAAAATAAAAGAAGTGGATTAATGAAACAAAAAGCCACATGTAAAAATAAATATAAAACGTTTATATTTTTTTTTCAAATAAAAAATGCCACAAGGAATTTCCTACTTTTTTCAGTTAGACCGCAAATAAATGTGAAAAATACGAAAAGTGAGATATTGACGGACATATCTCGTAGGATAAAAAACGGATGAATTGGATATTCTAAATTTTCCAAAAATCATATTTGTCGTCTACATTCGTGATTAGCGATAAATACTAGGGATCGAAATAATACAAGCGCACACCGGGCGATTGGAGTAATGAAAATTAAAACAAAAACACACTGAGTGAACCCTATTACAATGTAGGTATTCGACGGTTCTACCTACAAAACAACAACATCAATTGTTGTTAGAATGACTTTAGAATCTCCTAGACTCTCTTTCACCTGAGTTTACCCATTAGTTGGACTAATGAAAAATAGTAGGGATATTTGTCTAACCGGAAAATTCACCGCAAACCATTTAATAAAAAAATCTAGCGATTTCTTTAACAAATTTTACTGCAGTTCTGTTGAAATTCTATTCGTTTTAATGTTAATTTTATTAAAGTTAATCCAGGCGTGTAATTTTTTCAGAGATATTTGATAGGAGAAAGTCAATAGATTTTTATTTTTCTGTAGTAATTCACGGGCATGAATTTTCCAAATTTGTACCCTTAATTTTCCGTCCGTTTTTCATGATAAAATCCAGGAATTCTTATAGAAAAAATCACAATAGAATGACTTGCATAGAGTAATGAGCATAGAAAAATATCGAATCGGTCTTTTAATAGAACTTGTGCAATAAATAAATGGAATTTCTTAGAGGAAGCGCTAGATTCTTCTATTAAATTTTTTCATATGTGGAATTTTCATATTTCTCATCTACGTTCTTCCTCCACTTGATCGTTGTGTATTTATTCGCAGACTGAGAACAGAATGGTCCACTACGGTATTTAAGTAAAGCTGCCCAATTGCGGCTCGTTGCTAATTGATATGGCAAGCATCTTTTGCGTTTCATTGCCAGACGACTATTCACACACGAAAAAAATTTATGGAAAAACCGAATGCGATGGAAAATTCTATTGGATTTCTATTGGAAATTCTATAGCTTTTCATTCAAATCTTTCGAATTTCATCTTTTTATGCAACTTCTTCTATTGAGACATTTTCTCCAGGAATTCTTCGGCATGAATTTTCTAAGTCTTTTCGACTACCTTCGTTTTTTCGATTACATTTTCTCTTTTCATGAAAAAAAATTGAACAAAACACAAAAATTTGAGTCGAGGAATTTCTGTAGAAAACATCTCAATTGAATAAGTTATATACAAGAGGCAAATTGTATTGATTTTTTATCGGACAAACCTAATAGAGTTCAAGAAAAATCCACCAGAATTTTCCAACGAATTTGCAAGGTTTTTCTATGAAATTTCAACGCACATGCAATTTCTAACTTTTCTCTGAAGACGAATATAAATAAGGAAGCACGCACGAATACGCAATAATTGGCTACCTTCGAAGATTGAGTAGAAATCGGGGGTAAGCCTTTAGTTTTGGAAAATCTCGAGCCTTTATATTCTCGAATCCATATCCACTGTACAATAATATTACTGTATTACGCATTAAATATCACAATCCATGATAAAAGTCGTACCACAAACTCACACACACACACACGCAATCTCTCTTATAGTTCCCATTCGTTCCTTCCCCCTTGTCTCTCTTGGAATACACGTAGATTAAACTCTCACCGAGGTATTTGTAACCCAAAGGTCGCTTAAAAGTACTTTCATTCATTCATCTTAGAAAATCTTGCAACTGTCAATGTCGGAGCAAGATGATGTACAACGTATGAGTGTACGTATACAAATGTTACTACAATACATGAAACCTCGTACAGGAGCAGTCTTAAATGGTTTTCATCCAATTGAAATACATTTTTAAGCAATGTAATGTACTCATACATTTTTACTAAATTAATTTATGAATCATCACTGAGCGAAAAAAAGCAGGGAAATTCTATCATTCTTCGCACATTTTATTGAGAAATTCAGACGTCTCATTGAGAGCAAATATTTAATAAGACAAATTAATGGATTTAGATGTTTTTGATTAAAATTTCTCAGCCGAAATCTCTAACGATTTTGCACTGCGTTGTTTACTTTCTCATTAAAAAATTCAAGCAAAAAAATGAGGAAATTTAATAATAATTTGCACAGAACGATCAAGATCCAGTGATATTTCCTATGAATATTTCCCTTTGAAAATCACTATTGAAAAACGTGCAGAGAATCTGTGAAATTTCAATGGGAATTTCAATTTTTAAAAATTTCTACTTTGGTATGTGGATTAAAGCGAATTATAATATTCTTCAAACAAATGAATAATTTGCAGAATAACTCATTCATGATTGTCACAATCAACTATCGTCGACTGTACTAAACTCAAAGGCTTTATTTGAAGAGCTATCTATTGTCTGAAAAATTCCCCAAATTTTGTTTCAATTTTTTTTCGCCCAGTGATTGCTTACGATGTATTGAACAGAAAATTTAAGAGCCATTTATAATACATCAGGCGATTTCATTTTATTTTGAGCACTGGATTGAATTAAGTTAACGCTAAAATCATTGCATGATAACAAATACCATTATTCATCAATACTTTCCCGACATGGATTCACTTGTGCTCTGGGTATTGAGGCCATACTACTGTATTTCACTGAGGTAATGACTGGCTTTTGTGATGTCACCCTTATTAGGCCATTTTAAGTGTGTTCTCTGTGCTTTTTGCTGTAGTCTTTCACACTTCTCTGATAAGCTTTGATGTTGAAAAATTTGACAGACTATCGTTAAATGCACGATTCGATAATAAAATCGTAAATGACATAGATACAGAACATCAGTGGAACAGTGTTGCAGATTTTCCACTGCCCTTCAATGTCACTCTATCGGTATGAGTGTTCCATTAGTAATTAATTATCTATAATCATAAATTATACAAAACGGATCGTCATCCATGTACACGAGAAAGCAGAGTATAAAAAACAAAAGAGATCATGAAATTAAAAAAATATAATCAATCGTTTTGTAATGCATTCTCACTGAGGGATATTTCTAACGAATCGATGGGATATTTACAATTTCAATAAAATACTAATGAAATCAAAATATATACAAATAGAGAAAATTAATGGAAAATGATGTGTCTATCGACAAATGAAGATTTTCTGAATCCCACTGGCTTCAACTATCAGCTAATTTCAATCGAAAACCTATGATCAACGTGATCAATGTTATAAAGACTATCCTATCATTTCAATTCTTACTTTGTTTTTCTTCACTTTATGTCTAGTCGTTCTCTTCAATTATTCTATTATGAGTTATCAGGTCTCTTGGTATATCCAACAAGGACAACTTGAAGACATCAATGATCCAAATGTGTACAAAAAGTTGGATTGAGAGAATATGAAAGAGGAATAAAGCCGTATTTCAGGATAAAGCGTATCAGTGGAAAAAAATTTTACCTAGTCATTTTTTCACTCATCGAGCTCAGTAGAATAGCTGAGGAGGGCAAACTCGATGGTTATGATCGATGTGTGCTGATAACAAGGAGCATCTCGCAGAGTTTTTGAAGAGAAAAATATTTTTAATTTCTGGAATCAACTAGTCTAGCTCAAATTTTCAGTGACCAATCGTTCGGAGATTTGAACTTCCCTTATTTCTCCTTTATGTGTACAATTTTACATGATTTGTACGCCACATTGCCATCACATGATCCATAGACGTATGAACAAAATTTCATAGAAAGACTAGTGCTTTCTCTAAGAAGTGGTTTTTAAATTTTATCATTTTGAAAATTCCATTATTTTTTTGTATTGATCTCTATTGAAAATTATTCAACTTTAGTTTTTTATTTTTAAGTATATATTAATAAAAAGGAAAACTATTAATAAGAATTAACAATAAAAGTCAGATTTTTTTATCTTCGAGACAATAATTTATATGAGAAAATCACCATCCATTTTTCTACGAAATATCTATTGAAAAATCTCAAATAAATTTTCCAGAGAAAGTTAGCTTTTTCCATGAGGAGACTAGAAATGTAATTATTTTCACCAGTTAATCCCAAAATTCAGAGATACCTCCCCATTATCAGTGCACATCCAAAGAAAATAATTTGAATTCTACATGTCACCTTTGAATTTACAATTAACAATCCCACTCGACGGGCCCTGGACTCGACACTCAAGCAATTGTCTTAGTAATAAAGAAGGCATGCGATTATCATGAGCAGCAACAACATTGAGTCCTCAGCCCGGAGTGGGTGGGATCTTATGTCAGTGAATATTAAAGTTGTACTGTTTACGAGTTGATGTAATACGCAGCCAACGACTGACAGCCAATGGCTCTGGATGGCAATTCGACCAGGCAATGTCACTAAAATGTGGATAAGCTGTGGATGTTGTTGTTGTCTCAACTTGAATAGCGGACGAATAATTCTCAGTTTGAAAATCCTGTTTGCTTTTTTTCGTGCCACGTCCGGCAATTGGACTGGACGTGACAGTGTGATTATTGAGTCTTTTACCATTGGCCAATTGTTGCTTAGGGTTGTCCATCTGATCCTCAAAGACAAGACTGGGCATCGATGCCTGACCCTGATAATTCCTGGATATTGGTGACTGCATTAGACTGCTTGACCTTGGTATTTGCATTATTATTTGGGATTTGGTATCTTTGAACATTGCCATTGGCGAGTACAGGGTCATACTCTCGGTCTTCATGTCTGAGAGGGTCTCCCCCTCGAGAACAGTATTCGGTAACTGGGCATTTGGTGGTGGCAGTGGCGTTTGAATAGCTGGAAGGGACGATGCGTTGACGGGTATCAGTGTGGCAACTGGTGGTGCATCATTGCTCGCTGCTATTGGTGATAACGAGGGAAGTACAACGGAAATTGGAGCCATCGATCCTGCTGGTAGTGCTCCCTTCCCCGCAACTGCTGCTGCCGTTGATTCCAGTCTCATCTCCTCGTTAACAAAATCCTCTTCCAGCTTTGTCTAAAAAATAAAGAAAAAAAAAACGAAACGATTTCGTATCCATGAGATTAGTAGATTCTGGTGGATGACTGATGGCTTAAGTATCTTATGTTGTCGGGCCGTAAAGTATGACCCAAAAAGGAACCATGCCTTACAGGTTTAGTGGAGCCATGCGGGGCCAGACACCGATAAAGCAAATCAACAGCCTGTAATGATAAAAAACAAAAACAAGTATCAACCGACACCCGGCCATAAAATCATTATTATTTGTTTTTTTTTATCATTCGCATGTCTTGGATAATAGGGCTTTTCCTCTCTTATTGGGCACTCCAAATGGCTCCATCGACTGGTGTCGAGCCTGATTTTTAGAAATTTTCATTCGATTTTTGCATCAGTCCAGAATAAGGCTTTTCAAATAATAGAAAATAATCGTGAAAAATTTAGTTCGATAATAATCGACAGGTCCTGAGAGGTTCCCGGATAATTTAGGGAGAATTTTCCCCAGAAAATTGTTCCACGGAAGAATATTCCTCTCATTTACGGTTTTTGCTCCAATTTGCGAGGTTTATGTGCATTTGTATCAGTGAGGTGTGTTTACCATTGAATTACACGTTATGTGGTGATTTGACATTCATTGTTGGAATTTTTTTCCGAAATTTTGTGGACAGTTTAATAGTAACTTTCAAGGAGTAATATCGAGGAGTAATATCGAATTGGATTTAGAGGAATAAAATGATGAATTTCTAATTTCACTGGAAATTCAATGGAATTCCAAATTTTTTGGCTGAAGAAAAACGAGAATTCCTCAAATTTCTTCAGCTTTCAAACAAAACATGAAAATGCAGTCCCAAATTACCCTCAATTTTCAAAAATTGAACTGAAATTGACAATTTCCATTAGATCTTTCACCAAATTGTAAATTTTTAATGTTAAAATTCATTGAAATTTCAGTGGAAATGTCACTTGAAAAAACTTCAGACCGTTGCGGTTCACTCATCGATACTAATAGAGCCCCCCTTATGTAGTATTCTCGTTTCTCATCTAATAATCTTTCTGATTTCGGGATTGGTCATTAAATTTATATTGACGTATGTTCAATGATTCTCATTCCTTCCCTAACAATGTGCACGACTGTCTAAATTGATGTCTAATAGCATGTGTTGAATAAATCTTCATTCTGCATTTCTCAACATTCGTGTGTTTCACTCTTGGAGAAGAAAAGTTTTTTCATCGTATTGCATACATTTTTTCGTGGAACAATCCTCCAGAAAACATTTACCCAAGAACCGTCCTATGAGACAAAATCAGAGGATTTCTTCTAGATTTCATCATACTTTAGATAGAAGAAAAAAAAAAGGAAAATTGCAAACTAGTAGAACTAAAGTGGAAATTGTCTCTCCGTACCTTCGGCAGTGGATAGGTATCTGGCAGAGATAGTACAGGTGGTGAGCCAGGTGCATCGTTATCATTGGCAATCGTTAAATTCGTGTTCAACAGTGCTGATGCTGTTGACACCGTAACAGTCCCAGTGACCGTTATCTTTGACGTCCTGTTTGGAAGATCCTTCGAGGCCCTGTGCTCAGCGAGCAGTTTGTCGAAGCTTTTGCTCCGACCAGCGACTGTCCGGCGTAACGAGACGGTGTGTGCCTTGCAGGTGAGGGATCTGGTGCAGGGTTTGCCGGTCTCTTCGTTCCAGACACCGCAGTGCCTGTCTGGATCGTATTCTCGATCCTTGAGGAGTCCACGATCAGCCTTCAGCCTTTTTCTCTTGGTTCCATTGTTACTCGTTGTCGTGTTACTCACACTGCTATTGTTCCCTGGACTCTTGACTGGGCTCGATGGGACTGGGGCTGTGGCACTCGCACTGACCCCAGAGGAAATATTTGATCCTACGAGGCTGCAATTGCCATCGACTGGAGAGGTCGGGAGTAAGGCTTGCTCGGCGTTTCTCTTCACTGACGTGTGATTGATTTTTGAACTGTTACTAGCTGTCGAACTCGTTCCACTCGCACCGTTACCACTGCTGTTGCTTGCTGAAGGGCCTTGGGGGGGCTGTGCCTTCTTCGTTAATTTCGATACTTTGCAGTAAGGAGTCTTCACTGATGCCTTCGATGCTGGCGTCGAGGGCGGTGGCAGGTTCACTGCACCCGAAGAGTGTCTACTCTCTGTTAAATCATGGTTTTCTTGAGAATAACGTTTTCCTGGGTTTTTTGGTGTTTTTGTTTTGTTGCTTTTGGAAGCTTTTTATTATTGACATTGAATATTACCCATGTGCTGGATCAGAGCTTGTGGCTTGACGATGGCATTGCAGAGTTCACATACGACACCGTAAAATGTGTCTCTCTCTGGGCAGAAGCCGTACAAATCGATGTCTGAAAATTCGTGAATTAGTGGAATTTATCGGTTTTATTATTATTCTTCGGTTTTGCATGTGTGGAAAAGTTTAAGAGAAAAACGTAGGGTTTTCTTGGAGAATTTTTGCAATTGCATGCAATTTTGTGGCGTTCAGTTTTTTTCTTACCGTCTGCCGACAGCCGCGTAACACAGCTCGCTGGTTCAACCTCTGGTTCTTCATCGCCTGAAATATAACATTGGTTTTGTGAAGTGACGACTAACAATTTATGGGAGATTCCATGCCAAATCAGTTTTAATCCCATTGTTATTGTTTTTCAGAATAGAATAGAATCCATTCATTTTCGATTGGCTGTTGCCTAAAAATTGAATTTGCAAAAGTGGGAACCCAGGAAAGTATTATTAACTGCCTCTGCGGCGCTGGGGTATTTTTATTTGGAAAGTGCTCGAAGAAACAATGCGAATCCTTTATTATTTATGCAACTCCGTTTGTTCGTTCGCAATTTAGATTTGTGAAAATTTGAGGGATTGTTGTTGGTGTCAAGTAAACAAGTGAATGTGCTAAAATGGTAAAAATTCACAGAAATTCCTTATTTGTATAGTCCCTAATTTTAATGAATCCCATTTTTTAATTATATTAAAAAAACAAAAACTTTGGGGAAAAAGAACACAATCCATTCCCTTTCGATTAGCCCTTGCTCCGAAATCGAGTTTGAAAAATAAGAAAGTCGAAAAATGTGAGAAAAGCAAAGAATGCTTTTTTTAATTATTTAAATTCGCTTATTTTTTCACAAGACAGATGTCTGAAAATTTACGCAACTATCACGGGTGTCATTTTAGCAAACAAGTGGTGTTAAAATCTTGAAAATTTAGAGCAATTTTTTATCTACATATTCGAAAATTTTGAATACATCCCATTTACAGTTTGTAAAACAAAAAAAAACAAGATTGCCGAGTCGACATGGAATACCTCTTATACTCTCATTCCCTCGTGTTATATTTTCATTCCCGTGGAGGAAACTGTCATTTGAAAAGTGGAACATTTTCGGAAAATGGGATCAAGTATATGCCTGACACATGTTACAATTTCAAGGTATATACGAAATCCTGACATTTGAGGGCATTCCAGGACCGAATGGAGCATCATGCTCCCCATAATTCGCCTCGATCTCTTATTTGTCAACGAAGGAAAATAAAGCGGGGACGAAAAGAACGAAATAACAATTATGTAATGAGTTAAAAAAGGAAATGAGTTTCTCAAATGGAAGGTATCAACAATTGGACTGTTTGTCATGATAAAATAAACCACGCGATTATGGAAAACATGCGTAAATATTGTAACCCATAAATGCGAAACAAAGAGGCAAAAGCCCGGTGGTTGTAGGTTATGTTCGTTTGACGCCTGTAGAAAAATAGCAAAGTGTCGTGACAAAATTCAATGAAACTCGTTAAAACGTCTGTCTCAGGGTGTAGCAATGTCACAACTTACTCAGGGGTTTGTCACGTCCGATTCTTTCAATCCAGCTGGACCAGGGTTGGCCGTGAAAAAACGTTGGGCTGTCACTCCCCGACATTGTCACGGCGCGTTTGTAGAGTGAATGAATGAAAGTACTACTCCTCACCCTATGGTGCAGTGGTCATACCTTTAAATGCCACCGTACCTATCGAAAATCCCCTTCATCTCGTTATTTTCAGGGGAAAAATGGTAGTCTTGATTTCCGGGGATCGTTGGTTTGACGAGTTTGATATTTGGTGAATGAAAAAATGTGAGGGGTACGGCGGAGTGAGAGACATGAGCAGTGAGTAAAACAACTCGACGTCTCTCAGGTGTATACGCGATGCATACACTTATGAACCGGGTGATACTTCCTTCCGCATCCTCGGTTTACTAATAGGCCTTCAGATTTTTCATGCGCATTGAATCATTGACGGGGTGAACGATGGGGACGTTCCACCCTCGTCTTGGGGGATTGGGAAATTCAGGCTTCTTCGATATTCTGAGGCTCTACCGGGCAATTGCGCACAACGCGCTTCGAAACAATTTCACGTTACGAACAAGTTCTAATTTACATGAAATTTTTATTCATGTTGTTATTGACGAACTGGTTAATTTCTTGAATATTCAACGGAATTTAAATTTTTCAAATGGTTCTGAATTGAATGATTCTTAATTTTTTGCAACTCTGTGGTGAATTGGTAAACTAGGATACGTGCATTTTTTTCGAAGAAAAAATTATCAAATCACTTCCACAAATTGTTGGGATGCGATTTGACCAAAAACGCATTTTCGAGGACAATGCACTTATCCTAGTTTACCAATTCCCCACAGAATTATTTTTCTGAATTTTTCATTAGACAATGAGTTTGATTAGGGGAGGGTGGGATAAAACGGGCACTTGACACTTTTCTTTGATTATTCATAACTCAGAAACAAATTGATCAATTGAGCTCAGTTTAGGCTCTTCACAAAGGGAAAGAATTGTTCTTTGTATTGAAAAAAAAAAAATTATTAAATTTTATCAACATTTCAACCCCTCATTAACATTTAAAAAAAGTCAAAAATGTCCGTTTTACCCCAACCTCGCCTATTCCTCCGTTTGAATGTCATCCAATAGAAATGCAGTGTTTGACGCGTTGCATTGGAGGGGGTTAAAATTATTTCTACAAGTGTCGGTTATGTTTGTTTAGTCGCATGACAACATTGAACAAAAATTTTCTATTGAAATAAATGAAGTTCTGGTATGAATATAGCTTTAACCCACATAACCGTCGAATACTATGTTTTTCTCGGGCGAAATTCCGCTGGGAAAATGATAAAAAAAATCTAAATTGTGTAAAATACTTCTCAAGTTTTCCTGCATATCAATTGCAATTGTTATTGTAGCGTCAAAAAAATTTCGCGTCAAAAAAATTTGACAATGTCAATGTTTTTTCATCAACAATCAATCATCAATCAAAACATCAATGTTTTTTACAGACGAAGAAAAACTTCTATTCAAAATCACCGCTCAAATCTAATAGGCGCATTTTAATCTTTTAGCATTTTCTGCCAAAATTCTAGTGAAAAATGTAATAACTTCAATAGAAATCACGACATTTTCGGATAAAATTCAACGGAAATGTTATAATTTCTACCAGACTTATTGCATTTGCGAGTCTTGGGCTGACAATTGTTGACAACGATCACTAGAATTAAGGGGTGAATTCCAATTTTTCAAAAGAAATTTCTCTTAGTACCCGTAGTCGTCTAGGAAAATACACTCCATTAATTTGAGAATAATGTCCCAGTTTACACCGCAAGGAATATATAATAACTTCCGTGGAAATCACCACATTTTAGACTAAACTTATTGCATTTGCTAAAGTTTTGCTGAAAATTTTCTAAAACGATTCCTAGAATTCAGGGGTAAATTCCAAGAGAAATTTCTGGCGGCGCTCGCACTCGTCTAAAGGAATACTCTCCACAAATTAGAAAATGTCTCTATTTACACTGCAAGGATTACATAATACTCATTTTTTATTAATTTTCTCCACACATGATTATCATCCATACAAAAGAGCCTTTTGTACAATACATCGTAGTCATGATCATAAATAAATTAACTCGTAGAGGTAGATTGCTGCGATGCCGTCGGTAGCTCCAGGTTTTGCGCCCCGATGTGTTCCTGCATCTGTTGCCAATTTTTGTACCAGAAGGGCTGTTTGTCCGCATCCCAAGTTTTTATCATGTCAATGTTGCTCCACTGTCCATTGGCCTCTGGGGGATTGCTCTCTGCTGCTGGATATGCCGCAGCAGAAGCACCGATTCGATTGTCGACCGGTGCACCGGTCGTCTGTTTTGCTCCAAGATATTGAGGAAGGACAGCGGGCAAGTGATTAGCTGCGCCTGCATATGTGGGTCGACGTTGTGCATGTGCAAGAGCAATAAATATTGCCAACAATGTCGCGTGTTTCAGCTGCGGAATAATGATTAAGGACTGTCAATATGGGTTTCGCAGAGTTTGGAAGTGATTCAATTTCTCAGTGGTTACGAATTCTTCTAAATGTAGGAAGGAGAACAATTTTTAGGAAATTATATAGCTCTAGGCGTGAATTTAACCCCAAGAGTTATTCATTTCTTAAATAAATGAAAAATTATTGAGTATGAATTCAAGGAAAATTTTCAGAAATTACAATTGAAGGAATGTCAGCATTCACTGTTAGACAATTAGTTATGAAATTCTCATTAAAAAATCTCGGAATTTTTAACTAAGACTAATTACATAACGAATTTCTCTAAAAATTTTATTGAAAAATCAGTCAATTTATGGAATATTGATAATGAAAACTATTGAAATTTATCGAAGTTCAGGGAATTGCTTTTTTGGAATTTCAATGTATTGAAAATTTAATTAAATGTGATGTCTAATTTTCGCTATGAGTTTCATACAACATTGAAAACAACATTGAAAATTTAAATCCGATAATTATGAAGTTCTCATGATTTCGCGAAATTAAAAGAAAGCTCAACTTGAAGTTTTGATCAATTTTCATAGAGTAAGTACCATTAGCTAGACGGTCAAAAGAAATTTAAGGCTCATACAGAGAATAAAATAAATGAATCGCCCAAATCCGCCAGCGATACCACCTAAACCTGATAAAATATATAAAGTATCGAAAAAAAATTGAAGTAAAACAAAGAAGGAACAAATGATAAAATTCCGAAAAAGTCGGATACAGCCCAAGCACCCAATAGATAGCCGACTATACACATTCAGAATATTTATCAACGAAAAAATAAGTTCATCGTACAATTATACACCAGTGTTATCATTAAAAATTGAAATTACGGTACAATTCAGTAGCGAAACGGTAAACCGGGTTAAGTCGATTTTGACTATTGGCCGTTTTTTGGCGGCTATCTCGGAATTTAAGAGAGATAGAAAAATTTTTGTCATGACCTTTTTTATAGCCCTCCATTGGTTCCACACAAAAGGTCATGAGAAAAATTTTGCTATCTCTCTCAGATTCCAAGATATTCACCAAAAACTGGTCAGAAGTCAAAATCGACTTAACCCGGTTTACTACTTCGCTGCTGAATTCTTCTCATTAAATTTATAAAATACTCAAAAAGTTGAGACCGTTCATCTTTCACGGTGTAAATCTATTGCTCGGCTTACTCAATCGAGAAGTATGAAAATTCCTGGGAAACCCCAATTATGTAATATTTAAAATAACATACCATATTGTTGCCTCTCAATGTTGACTGAATCCCGAAAGTACCGTAAAATAAAGCGGGTAAATTTCGTGAACTTGATGGAGCCGCGTTGGTTTGAAATGTGTGCCATCCGCATATCGGCTTCTTCTTTATAAGCGTGAAAGTGCACACCATTCCCTCCCACTTGTCTCCTTGTACTCACCCATTCACGCGCTTGGGTATTTCGCAGAAATAATACCCTTGAAATTAATTACTATATTTACACAGTGATAAGAGAAGCACGATCATCGGTAATCCGTCCCTCGTGACCCTTCCGCTCTATCAAAATAGAAATTTTTGTTTTACTCCTCTTCAATACTGTAATGAGACAATGAAATTTGGGAAAAACCCATGATGAAGAGAATCGCTCGTACCATGAAGCAGGATACAGTGTTCGTAAAAGCAATTCACGGAACAAAGAGGGTATTGAGTATTGTGTCATTTCCGATAGTGCTTTTCAATTGTTCAGTCGGTGGAGTGGAGGTGGAGTGGAGTGGAGGTGAGGAGGATTCTTTTGTAAAATATCTCCTCTTTCGTGGAATAATCGTGTCCGTATTGGCATTACTAAATTGATTATATGAATAATTACAATTGTCTTGTGGTTTTAATGCGCAGATTATTCACACGAGCACGTGATTTTTAGTGAGTTTTGGCGGTCTATGTGTACCAAGTTCCCAATTAATATAGATAAGAAGTCGGTTTCTCCTCCACGAACGAAAAAAAGTAAACAGAATAACCTCGCACTCTCGCTGAGGAATTCTACTGATTTTCGTCGGAATTGTTCGAGAATCGTTTTGGAAACTTTGGTAATTTTTTTGTGATTTTCATTTTTTACTTTTTCTTGTTATCCTAATTTTTTACGTTGCGCGCGGAGAGAAGTATTCAGAAATTTTCCGGAACTGTCACGGAATTTTTCCAGAGCTTGGAGACTTTCAATTGGAATTTCAATTCTAAGAGACTTTCCGAGAATTCCAATTGAATTTTCTAACAAGGCATTAAGTATTTTATCGAATGTTTCTATTCACTCAATATTGTATATTTCGGTACGAGTGCGGAAAAGTGGTTTTTACCATCGCACCATCTCGACCACTCGACAAACACTTCTCCAAACATAAAAATCCTACTGTCCATCAATAGAAAGTAACACTCAACAATGTTGCATTGATAATACTAACGAATTCCTAACAGCGTAAAATAATGACGTCACACAGCGCTGGGTATTCCGGTAGTATTGGAGTTTTCTCGGGTGTAATGTTCCCCAATATGTTAATTAAGCGGATGGGATCGTTAAAAAAACGGAGAATTTTCCTGAATTTTCTAGCAAACAGGAGAGTTTTCTCGAATTTTCTAGAATAATCTTGGATTCTGACAGATAGCGCTGGCCATTAGGGGTAATTTTGCAAAATTAAAGACGTATCCACGTCAAAAATATGAAAATTCAAATATTTGAGCCCCTCTAAGTATACCGGATATGACTTTCAATAGAAATCTCAATTCTAAGAGCCTTCCCGAGAATTCAAATTGAATTTCCTAGCAAGGCATTAAGCCTTTTCGTGAATGTTCCTATTCACTCAATATTGTACAATATATTTCGGTACGAATGCGGAAAAGTGGTTTTTACCACCGCACCATCTCGACTACTCGACAAACACTTTTCCAAACATAAAAATCCTACTGTCCATCAATAGAAAGTAACACTCAACAATGTTGCATTGATAATAGTAACGAATTCCTAACAGCGTAAAATAATGACGTCACACAGCGCTGGGTATTCCGGTAGTGTTGATTTTTTTCGCGTGTAATGTTCCCCAATATGTTGATTAAGCGGATGGGATCACGCTGGGGAATCGCGGAGATTTCAGAGTAACGCGATATCAGAACTGATATGACGTCATCATGTGGCAACAACCTATGGGTTTTTCGTAAGCGTAATGTTTGCAGGATGAGCGCGTTAGTGAGAAAATTGATTAAATCTGTCTTCAGGATTTGCAATTGCAAAAGCGCAGTCTGTTTGAGTTTTCATAAACTCTATTCTGAGAAATTCCTCGCGCCATCGGCAATGTCGAGTTCTGCATGGTTACTTCATTTGATATTTGTTCATGTGCAAAATTATTTTAGTTCAGAAAGGGTGTTCATGAGGTGGTTGATAAATAAAAATAATCACACTATTTTATGGTCAATTCGCGAATTAATCATGAAGTGGTGTGGTTATTTATTTTTCCACAATCCCATGAACATCCTTTCATCCTGTAATAATAATAATAATAATAATAATAATAATAATAATGAAGTGTAATAATTATAAAAACTGAAAAATCAATTATTTGAAATAATAATAATTCTTTTAAGTAAAATATGATAATACTTTTTTTTTCTAATAATTATATCATTATTACAAATGCGAAAAGAGTCTGGTGCATCCTGTCATTGAAATAATTTCCATGTTAAGGATATCCAAGTACTTTGCCTATGTTTTCTCCAGTGAAATGCTTTTCTACTTTTGTAGTGGAACATTAGAGCTTTCATTTGATCCCGATTTGACCCCAAGTTTCCGGACATTTTTCAATGATTTTATTATTTAAACTTTACATATCTGAATTTAAAGCTCGATATTGTGTCGTTAGAGAGCATTCTAGAAATCTGAAAAAAATAGACTGAGGAAGGAGGAAGATTGATGAAATAATTAAAAAATTGGAATTTTTGAAAATTTCGAGCATTTTCTATAAATAATTTATCAACGGTGTATTTTTCCATCGTAAAAATCATTTGTTTGGAATCGTACCAAATTTATTCATGTTCAGAACTTTACCAGAAATCGATTGCATTCGTAAAAAAATAAGGTTTCCGAAAATTTAAACTATTTCAATTATTTATTTATGAACAACGAATGTTTCGAAAAATAGGGTGAACTGTCCAGTGTTCGAACGCATAAGAGTCGTCCAATACCAATGATCGAAAGAAAAGATTCAATAATATAGAAAATTTTCACCAGGTCCCAGTGAATTCATGAACACTAATATTTTCACAGAAATACGCGAAAAAATTCACATTTTCCCCAATAAAATTTCTAGTGCCGGCACTGGAATTTTTTCCTGGCCGTCACTTTGCGCCTCTTTTCCCGTGCTAGTACTAGAATTTTTCTACAAATTCTATCATTTCTCTCCGTGAAGGGGAAATGATCCTATTTGAGCCGGCGTCATTCCCCCGGAAGCGTCCCTAGTTTAAATAAAAACTGGAGTTGTTCAGACAAAATAATTACAAATTGACAATTTAAAGAAAGCCTCAACTAGTTTCCTCAAATACTCCAACGACGATACAAAATGTGCGGTAACTTCAGATGGAATTGGATCGGATTAGATTAATTCTTGACAATTTGTGTACCTCACTGGGGGCTATATAAAGCTCAACCGCAAAGTGTCCTCGGTCGACTTGATCATCATTTGACAACAGCGCATCATGATGCTGTTCCAATTGATACCGTTCCTTCTAGGTCAGCAGTTACTTCAATTTTGAGTAATATCGATCGGACTCTCGAGTGAATGAATAATCTATTGTTTGATAATATCGGTTTGCCATCTAGCTGCACAACTAGACGTGACAGACAACAATGCGTGGGAATTTGGGCCGGAATACCACTTTTCTGGCTTCGCGAAGATGATAACTTCTCTGGAGCAGGACATGGGAAAAGCACTCGGTACGGGAGTGTATTTTAATTTGACGTGCCGTCCACGAGAGCCTGATGTTCTGAGATGTCGACTGCTGAATACCACAATCACACGTCTGAAGCCTCAAGGTCAGGGATTGGCATCAATCATTGCATTATTAATGATAAGAGAAGTTGCACCTTAAAATAATTAAGGTGTACTTATCTTCATTAAAATTGGGAGAATAATAAAATAATTGATAATATGGAATTGTCAATTGACTACTGAGAAAATAATTCGAAATTTCATAAAAGCATTTTCGATTAACCAAAGAATCGTTAATCTTCCAAACTCAATTATTGATTGATAAAATCATTCGGAACTTGAATATTTGATTGGTGATTAATTTAATAATTAAAAAATTGTTGAGTAATATTAACCAATTCGAAATTTAACTTTATTGAAAATTTATGATTACGTCCGCTCAAGGCTTCAGCGTTGATAACGCAGAACCAGACTCCAACGATACTCATAGAGTCTTCAATATCATCAAAGTTCCATTCGAGGTGAAATTCAATGAGAGAGGGATTGACACCTTCATCACAGAAGGCAAGGATGCGCCAGTTTGGAGCATCAATCAGGTTGGACTGATCACCAGTCAACTGAATATTGGTATCGATGACTATTACGAGCTGGGATCGACCCACAAAGCTCGGGAGAACTTTACAGTTGGAGAATGCGAAGTGAATTTCACGATAACTAGACAGCAAATTGCTGAACATAAACAGGGAAACAATGATTTCAAATTGATACCGCTGGGGAAACTTGAGAAGTTAGCGGGTGGATCGATTTTGGTGAATAAAGAAAGACATGTTAAAGATTGCATCAGATGCGTTGAACCATTCTTCGGATCTCGTTATACTTTGGGACTTTTGTTGAGAGATGTCATCACGAAATTGGTGAGTATCATAGCAACTCAAGGTGTGAAAATTTATTTTCATCAGTTGTGCGTTAAGTGATGGAAATGAATTGTTATAGTTTATCGCTTTCCACACATTCGGATAAAAAATAGGGTTCGACACTTGTGCGAAAAGTGTTCTTTAACCCTTCGGCGGGTCGCACTCGCCGTCGGCGAGCCCTAGACGCCTTCCACGGGTCAAAAATAGGAATGCACGATGTTTTTAAAAACATCGATTATCGAAGAATCGAAGAATTTTTTAAAAACATCGAAGTGTAAATCCATTTTCCTGAAAAAAAAACATCGATTATTTAAAAAATGGATGTTTGTTCACATTACACAGAAAAAAAAAAAATTTTAAAACAATTTTTTATGTCGTTTTTATCAAAAATATGTATTTACCATTTATAAGGTACATGCTGTAGAAAGTAATGACTTCCGATTGCGGATAAATTATTTTTTTTATTCTCAATCAATCAACATTATTGTTCGTTAATAAATGCAAAATTTTGTTGCACAAAAATATCGAATGAAAAACATCGATGTTTTGGCATGGAAAGATCGATATTGGCGATTAATCGACAAACATCGCCCACTCCTACTCAAAAAAACACTTTTACGCACTCGTATCGAAAAATACTATTCTCAATGCATTCCTATTCTTTTAGAAAACATCAATCAGCAGAATTTCGATATCTAAACACGACTTCACATCAGACACTATCAACGAGAGTGACGTGTATGATGAAAATCGTAAAAAATCGGGCAAAGTTATGGACCACATGAAGCTGACGTTGGAATCAATCACTCCAGCCAAGGAGAAAATTCAGCAATTTTCGAAGCCATTGGTTTACGGTGGTCTGGTGGATCTGGTCAGATTAAAAAGCGCAAATCTCTGAGGTTGAACTTCAGAGACTATTCTGATGTTCAATAATAACATAAAGCGTTCGCTGTATCCTCTGATTATCTAATAGTTGGTCTCCCTGTAGCTAATTAAATAAAAAGCGATCAGTATTCTGTTGACAAACTGAAGATTATTCGCAGTACCCTCAGCTTTCAGTCATGACAATTATCAATTATATTCTCTGAGTCACTGACTAAATACCCACGAAGAGACGAGACTATTTGATTACACCTCCGGCGTCAGAGAGGATTCTGTGGAACCATAGAGGCGGATATCATTAAATTTGAGGAAAAAGGCAACTATTTTGAAGGTCACGAGAATTACCGACAATAAGGTCGAAACGTGCAGAATGAGAGCGGTCAGTACACGCATTTTACAGAATTGTAGAACATTATCTCAATGAGTAGTCTGAAGTGTGGATCATCATATTATTATTATCGTCGTCATTGTCACCATCGTTTGTATAAAAGGGGAATTACTCGGAGGGAAATATCGTTGAAGCTGCGAGGATTTTTGGCCGGCAACATGAATATCATCATCTTGCCTCTGCTAATCGGTAAGCACAGCATTTACAGTATTTATCCTTCATTTAACCTTACTTTAAACTTTACCTTAAGCTGTTGAAAAAAAATGAAAAATCAGGGATAGTTTCGTTGTAATTTTCGGGAGAATGACTTTGACTTCGATTTCAGGGGGACGACCCGAGTCGAATAATTGGACCTGACAAGTTCTACTTAGGTCTTTCCGTTCAGAACTGGATAGGTCTTGGGAAGCCTCGTCCCAATTGCTTCCGAGACCTTTCTACCTCTGGTTATGTCCCATTTCAGCACTTGTTTGGTGTAAGCAGAACTTGTATTCAGACTTTCCAAATCCTTGCCGGTCCCCGTAATTCTATGGGCCTATATTAAATCTGCGTTCATATCCCTGTTTACTCATGCGTTATTGAAATAAAAAATGCAATTATTGTTTTTTTTTTTAATCTCGAAAATCGACATTTCACGAGAGGGTGGAGGGGAGATGCATGTATGTGGAGGCTTGACATTTGACAAATCCACTTGCCCCGGAAAACCTGAAAATCTGACCCTTTGGCTGGGGGNAAAAATTCGATTGTGGCGACAATCTACTTGCCCCGGAAAACCCGAAAATCTGACCCTTTGGCTGGGGCCAAAAAAAACGGTTTCTCAGTTTTCACTTTTTCCACATACTTTTGATAGTTCTGAATAGCCCGTCGCTTAAATAGTTGGAATCAGCGTTCACCCGGCTAAAAAATTCGATTTTGGCCAAAAATCCAAGGTCTGACACTTTGACACTTGTGACCCTTGTGACCCTTGGACCGACTTTCCCCCCGGAAAAATCCAAGATCCGACACTGTGGCCTCCGGTGA
>NW_021680342.1:3265252-3265336 GCF_001412515.2 Diachasma alloeum | reverse complement strand
CCACATACTTTTGAGAGTTCTGAATAGCCCGTCGCTTAAATAGTTGGAATCAACACTCGGCCGACTAAGAAACTCGATTTTGGC
>NW_021680342.1:3217853-3265120 GCF_001412515.2 Diachasma alloeum | reverse complement strand
CGCGCCTTCGGGGGTTTCATTGGCATCAGAATTGTTAGAAAATACAGAATCAACTTTCACTTGGCGAAAAAATTCAATTTTGGCGAAAATCGACTTTCACCCTTGACCCACGTGAAAATGAAAATTTTTTTTCCCCTTTTCTGTCACCCCCGAGGGTTTCATTGGCATCAGGGGTCATAAAATACAGAATCAACGTTCACTATTTTTTATTTAAACACCGCCTGCAAACGGGGAGATGAGGGTGGCTAAAATATATTCTGCAACCCTGTCTCCTCATTGGCTACAAATTTCAACCCTCCGCATACATGCCTTCCCCTTCACCCGCTCGGAAAATCACGCGTTCTCAGTAGCATCGAGGAGGATTTCTCAGGACCGAAAAGAACTGAGGATTCGAAAGGTCTCTGAAAAAGTACGCCGCAGAACTGATTAGGACTTACCAGGTCCATCCAGGTCTGGAGAGATCTTGAAAGACCTGTGTACGTCCAATCAGAACCAAATCCTCGACTCGGGGAATAGCAAAAATTTTGTCACATTTTTTGTAGCCGTCTATTCCCTCTACAAAAAAGGTCATTGCGAAAATTTCGTTATCTACAAAACTTCTGCATGATGCAGGACTCAATTGACAATTTTAGATGACGAAAGATGAAAAGAAACATCGAGATAACGTTCGAAAGATAGTACACCCTGGCCTTAAAGTGAAAATTATTCAATTTTACAGCTAATCACTTAAGTTTGAATAACGAAACTTGGCGATATGGACCAGAGATACGGTATAACGTGACGTACAATGCAACCACTAAACCGCAGCAGCAAGCAACGAATCAGACTGATCGGACAGCGATGTACAGTATTGAAGCTCAACTGAAATGTTGGCCCCGGCGATCGAAAATACTGAACTGTCGGCTGAGCGAACCGACCGCCCTCCTCAGTTTTTTCAACTCGTCAAGTGCAAAGCCGCTTGTGTCACCTTCCGACGATGGTGAAAAGCAACTGGCAAAGTTCAATTTCGAAATGAGATTCAATCGATTCGGGATAAAACAATTATTCGTCCCTTCAACGATCTCACCCCCGCTTTTGGACATGATCAGGTCCATTGTCAACCAGTTTCACACGGGAATAGACCTGACTGATAAAGCGGAGGGGACCTACAGGGCTTGGGAGAATTTCACCACAGGGGATTGTTTCACCTCTTACACGATAAAGCTGTCCGATCCAGCTGATAAATCGGGGGACGATGTTCCATCGAAGAAATGGCAATCTCGGATGACTACATCCATCAAGAAAACGCGGAATATAGAGAAGTGCCGGGTGATGGCACCTTATTTCTTCGGAAGTCGAGAGAACTGGCGAGATAATACGAGAGTTATCGTCAACCTGGTAAGTACAATCGAGAGTTTGCTGGAATTTTTTGTGCGCGTCGGGAAATAAGAATTCGTGGTTGTGGAATAAAGCCGTTTGTATTTAGATTTAAAGAGATGTGTTTACATCGTGTTTCGGTATCGGACTGAATACTCAGTTTAATTTATTGAAAAATACAATTTCCAGAAATCATCGGAGAGTTCAATAATTGCAAATGAAACCTACTTCAGTTCCACAACAGAAACCCATCTTGAACTGAACAATGCAAAATCCCGACCCCCGGAAACGATGAGGATGTACGAAAAAATGTCTGTAACATTCGATTCCTTAGTCCCGGCTGAGGGAGAGATCGAGAAAATTGTTGACCCAGCGTCGGCTGGAATAGTCACTGGAAAATGGCTCCACGATGACTTTTCCAAGGAGGACCTGAGCGAGGAATAATTCATCTGAAGTCGAATCTTCCAATAACGCATGTGACAATTACCATAAAAACAAATCTAAAACTAACACAAACAATAGCATGTAGCAGTATGTATCTCGAATAAAGTGACCGCGATGTGTGCGTCAGTTAAACCAGTTTTATTTGTACGAATAAATTGAATAATAATGCCCCCACTTGGATATGGCCAATTGCGCGATATACATAAAAGGGCTTTTCAGCTATTCACAGGCTCAGATGAGCTCTCACTAACCATTCCACTATGATTGAAACGCTGATACCATTTATTTTGGGTAAGTTTTTACCGATTGCTTGATATCATTCTACACAGAGAAACGAAAAATCATTTCGTTTCGATTTTTGTCGAGGAAAAATTATTCGGCAAATAATGAAATCTCATGTCCACGATGTTAATCATTATATTTTATATTTTCGCTTATTATTATATTTTAGTAATGAGCATACTATTGTGAATGATTGTTTGATTCACACGGAGAGAAATGTTCAGTAAAAATTACGGAACTCACAATTCGCTCACCGATTACGGAATTCACTCAGAAAATTTAAGTGACGGTATCGTAATTTTTCACAGGAGAATCAGATAAAAATGACGGAACGCTCCGGAAAAATTCCGTGACAGTTCCGTAAAATGTCCTACGACCACGTTTCGCTCAGGAATTACGGAAAAGATACGGAATTTTTATTGAATATTTCTCTCCATGCATTCAGTAATTTTTTCCCGACTTTCTCGCCCCGCATTCAACCATTCCATCATTATTCTTCCATTTCAGTTGCACATGTACCAATTGACACATACGATGTTTACTACGGATCACAATACACATTCAACTTGTCCAACACAATGGAATACAACTTTGGGAATGTCACCCAACATGTGAACGTGGTGGCGAAATTGAAGTGCGGAAATTCGGGAGCTTACAGTTTAGTTTGCAGCGTGACTGATGCGTCCAGGCAATGGTATCAGGAAACGGGAATGAATAGTGCATATTCTGAAAATCCTAGATACGTGAAATTTCCGATTTTCGATGTTGGCCCTTTCCAAATTCTGTTTAAAGATGGGAAAATTCACAGGGTTTTCGTGGATGCGACGCAAGCGAAGAACTCGCAGCGCATTGTAATCGCGGAAATCGCGGAGTTGTTGAACATTTGGTGGACGAATTTGGATGAATCACAGAAGGGATTGTTATCAGTGATTGATTACAAATTTCCGAGGAGTGCGCTTGCCGTTTGCCAATCGATGATTAAATTCACAAAACAGAAGAAAATTGACAAGCGAATGGTGAATTTCAAAATAAGCAGCGTAGGGAGAAGACTGAAGATCAATTCAGGTGTTACATATCATTTCAGAAAGAGCCAAGGTTCACACCTGCCGTGTTCCAAGGGCACCTACTTATTGTACGATCGCGATAATGTTCAGCCGATTGTAATGAACCGAACGCAAATCAAAGCCAAGTCGTCGTTCAGCCGCATTATCATGTCTGAAGACGAATTTGTCTCTTTCACTGAGAACGTAGCCAATTACTGTCCGGATGAGGTCGCTCATAATCAAGGAAAGTGTCATTACAATATTCACCAGAGGATTAGCTTAACTTTGGACTCGATTACTAAAGCTACCACCGATCTACCTACGATAACTGCTCCTACTGATGTATTCATGAGTCTCGAGTCGACTTTAGTTTCTTTTCTAATCATAACTCGATGATTTGAGCGAATGTTGTGCATTGAATTGTAAATTTATTTTCAAAGCGCAAGTCGCGGATCAATTTCACAAATGTGAAGAGCACACGGAGAGAAATATTCAATAAAATCTACGCTTTAATCTTTTCCGTAATTGCGGAGCGAAATGTGGCTGTAGGAAATTTTACGGAACTGTCACGGAATTTTTCCAGAGCGTTTCGTAATTTTTATCTGAATCTCCTGTGAAAAATTACGATACCGTCACTTGAATTTTTTGAGTCGCTTCCGTAATCGGTAAGTGAATTGTGAGTTCCGTAATTTTTACTGAACATTTTTCTCCGTGCATTGAAAAATCGAGTGACAAATTCCAAAGTAATTAACATAGGTAGACCATTGAATACCAGTTCAGAAGTTACGTATCATTTCGATTGTTGTGCATTCGATTATAAATGAATTCAAAATGTAATGAAAAGACATAACAGTGTTTTTATGACTCATTCCCCTCGCCTGCAATCTACATGTGAGCTTTGATCGACTATCGCCGTCTCCTTCTCGCTCCTTGAAATTGAAGCGGCAATGCATGCATCTGTGAAAATGCTGCGAAGTGAATTCGCAGTAAACAGTGATGACTCTGCATTCTCCAAAACGCAAGTAGCGATCAGGAAAAAAAGAAAAGTGCAAGCATCAATTTTTTTTCATTTCTACTTTCACATATTTGTTTGTTTCCCCCATCTAAGAAAAATTCACTCCCAAAAAAAAAAATTTATGCAATTTATGAAATTACATATGAAATTACATATGAAATTCCGCAAAGAGCATTCCTTACGACTCATCCCACCTTCTAGGGACATTTATGAAAATAAACCAACAATTCAGTAGCGAAGTGGTAAATCGGTATAAGTCAATTTTGACTATTGACCAGTTTTTAATAAAAATCTCGGAATCTAAGGGAGATAGCAAAATTTTTGCTACGACCTTTTTTGTAGAGCCGATTGAGAGCTACAATAAATGTGATTACGAAAATTTCGCTATCTTCGTTAGATTCGGAAACATTCTTCAAAAACTCAATTGGGTCAATTAAGTCGACTTAAACCGGTTTACCACTTCGCTACTGAATTATACAATAATACATTGCGAATTATTATTGTTTATGTTTTGTTTTGTTTTCAAAATTGACAACAAAACGAAACAACCCTGCCCATAGCCAGGCACGCATGACGCAAAAAAATCGCGGGCCGCGTTTAAAAAAGAAAAATTTTCATAAAGGAGAACTCTTCTCTATTTATCGGAAAACTGCCACTTACGAGGCACTTCGCAACCGTTAATGTGGACTCAGTTGATATTATCAGTGTGTGAGTACACTCGATATACCACTGTTGGGTAAACCGATATGAAAATGAGGAGAGGGCAACAGCGCAACTAGGCGATAGTGCCAGTCTGCAGTAGTAGCATTGCAACTATGGAACGGTGGATCGGAAAAATCGCTCTTGTCACTGGCGCGAGCTCGGGCATTGGCGAAGCCATCGCCAAAGGCTTCGTGGGAGCCGGGATTAACGTTGTGGGTGTCGCACGCCGGGAGGAGCGGCTACAAGGGCTGTCGAAATCTCTCGAAGGGTCCAAAGGTTCGCTCCATCCGGTTCAGGCCGATGTCCGGAATGAAGCCGATATCTTGAAGGCGTTCAAATACGCGGAAGATAAATTGGGCGGTGTTGACATTCTTGTGAATAATGCGGGCATCTGTCATCACGAATCAATCACGGGTAATGATAATCATTATTTGATTATTATTGTTCTCTTTTTGAGAACGCTCAAGAGTCTTTAATTCAGTAGTGAAGTGGTAAACGGAGATGAGTCGACTTATCTCCCAGTTTTTGAGGAATATTTCCAAATCTAAGGGAGATAGTGAAATTTTCGTAATTACATTTGTTGTAGCACTCAATCGGCTCCACAAAAAAGGTTATAACAAACATTTTGCTATCTCCCTTAGATTCCGAGATAATGATTGAAAACTGGTTAATAGTCGAAATTGATTTATCTCCTTTTACCACTTCGCTACTGAATTTTTTTTTCATCGTCAAACTTATCAATTAGGGCCCGCGTAGATTACGACGGTATCGTAATTTTTCACAGGAGATTCAGATAAAAATTACGGAACGCTCCGGAAAAATTCCGTGACAGTTCCGTAAAATTTTCTACAACCACATTTCGCTCCGGAATTACGGAAAAGATACGTAATTTTTATGAATATTTCTCTCCGTGAAGGTTTTCTCTTTACAATTTGAAATACATATTTCGGAATTGTCATTTGATTTTACGTGGCTCAGAAATTCTTAATTATGATTGTACGGTCAATGAAGGCAACAAGAAAATGAACATTTTCAAAGGGGGTTTTAGCACTCTATTGGTCGTGCTATCAGCGCCGCGCCGGACTTTTTCCGATTTTTTAAATTACACTGCAGTCGAGCCTCACAAGAATTTGAAAAAATTTGGCATCTCATTTAGAAGTCTACAAGCCCTATCGATGAAAATATTCGCACAAAAATATCATCAGTAGTTAGATTTTCAAATTTTTATTCCGAAATTCCGGGCGGTGTACAGTGTATCAGGCGAATTTTCAGAAAAACATGGCAACTTTGAGCTTAAATATGTAATTAAAGGTAACACTGAACATAAAGAATCTCACGGGAGTTCTTCAAGCATACGATCTCAATTGCTCTTGATTTTTTTCAGATTTTTCCTAGATCTTTCAAATTTATCATTATATCGATTGATGCTGGTGCGGCGCGGCGCTTACGGCGCGATGAACGGTGTTCGTAACTTTTGCGCGACCAACGGAGTGTTGATAAAGATTATCTAATGAGTTTAATAGGGAGGAAATTGCAAATTGATGATTTATCATGGCAACTGAAGATTTGACAGCCATTGGACTCGGTAAATTGTCAATTTGCGATTTCTTCCCCATCAATAGATTTTGGGAAATCCTTTTTAAAAATGTTCAGCGTTTTTCTACTTTTTTAATATTGAACAAACACAATTTTTGAAGACTCCAGCGCTATGTGAAACTGAATGGCAATTGTAAAATATTTCAGCTTATCAAAATAAAGAAAAAAATTAAAAGAAAAAAAATTGATTCGTAGAAAAGTTGAATTTTAAATTTCGTATTAAGGCCCGGATGGATTATCTTCCACACGCTGTCTCGATTGTTCTTCCATCTTTACAATCTGGGATCTTTCTCAATTTCCATTCGATGTTACATTACGCAGGATTTCTTGAAAATTACAATTATTGGACCAATGAAAAGTAGAAAAAACCGACAATTTCCAAAGAAGATTTTAGATAAAGATTAACAAATAAGTTCAATCGGACGGAAATTGCAAATGGATAATTTATCACGGCAACTTACGATCTGCAGCCACGAATATAGTGAATTATTCATTTGCAATTTCCTCCCATTGGATTTATTTCCCAATTTCACAAACGCTTTTTTCACGTCCAGCTTTTTCCATCTTTTCTGTTACACAATCACAATTTTTGAAGACTCCAGCGCTCCGTAAAACTCAATGACATCTGTAAAATATTCCAGACTATCAAAATGAAAAAAAAAAACGCCCGAGCCTTAATTGTCGAAATTCTCCGCATTAATTTCGACAAAAAATACAATATTAAATTACCAATTAAACTGTTATATTGAATGAAATATTTTGGATTTTTATAGAGGGATCAACCGAACATTTCCGAGCTATTCTAGAAGTTAATGTTCTCGCCCCAGCTGTGTGCGCAAGAGAAGCTGTGAAATCTATACGTCAGCGTGGCGTGGAGGGTCATATTTTCAATATCAATAGGTAACTAACGATCGAGTGGGATGGCACTCGGTTGAGAACTCGTAGGGAATAGGATACGATGCACGAAGCGACCGATAAACCACAATATTATTGAATTTCAAGCATGAGATTGAGGTCGGAGACAGCCTTGACAGCCAGCGTCGTGTCACAGGCTATCATTTACAGTTAGAGATCTTTCCGTAGTTGTAGTGTTCGAATAAACAGTGTTTTATTCTTCTCCAGCATCTTGGGGCTGAATGCAACGCTTTCTCCCGTCCCAATCAGCCTCTATCCAGCGAGTAAGTTCGCCCTGCATGCGTTAACTGAAAATTTGAGACAGGAAACTCGTAGGAACAAAGATAATATCAGGGTAACTGTGAGTGTTCGCCTATTTTCGATTTCTCTCTGATGAATTTCTCGATGGAACTCTTGCTGACTTTGGGCTGTCGATTCATATCCTAACAGGGAATATACCCAGGAATGGTGAAAACCGAACTCCTGGAAATGTCGGGTGGAGATCCTAGAGCATTTGATAAACTACCGTACGTTCAGCAAGAAGACATCCCTGACGCACTCATTTACGCTCTCTCAGCTCCGCGCAATGTGCAAGTGAGTCATCTCATTCAGCCATTCTTCTTTGATTTATGCGTGCAAACGCAGATAATGAATGCAATATTGTTTGCTGTTTCAGGTGGAGGAAATCAAAATTAATCCACTGAACATGAGGCTCTAACGAAACCCCGTAATCTGTTGATTTATGGTGAATTCTCCTCACACACACACGTGAAAAAACTCGATGAAATGCTCGCTGGAAAATTCAGTTGGGTTTCTGTTGGAATTCTGTTGTATCTTCATTCAAATTAGGTTCTATCAACCATTATTAACGTATTTGCAATCTTAGAAATGCACTTTCCGCTGCACTTTTTCCGATTTTTTAAATTGCTCTGCAGTAAAGCCTCAGAAAAAAAAAAAAAATTGACATCGCATTTTGAAGTGTCTAGAAGACCTGTCAGGGAAAATAGCCACCAAAAATATAATTAGTAGATTTAGTTAGACATTAGTAGATTTAGTTAGATTTCCTCATTTTTATTCCGAAACTCCGGGCCGTGTACCGTGTATGCCCACGGGATTTCTTGAAGTATACGATCTAGATCACTCTTGATTTTGTAATTATTCTCGTCTCCGAGATGTTCATTAATAGTAAGAGGTCACGGGATATTGGAGAAATAATTACGACGTTGATTAAATTGTCATAGTGCGACGTTTCGGTAAATTATCGCACCTACAATTATTACTATTAATTATTATTATCGTACTATGACAATTTAATCAACTTCGTAATTATTTCTCGAATATCCCTTGACCCTCTCGTTACTCTTCATTTTTTTCAGATTTTTTCTAGATCTTTCAAATTTATCATTATGTCGATTTATGTTGGTGCGGCGCAGCGCTTCCGACGCAATCAACGGCCGTCGTAACTTTTGTGCGACTGACGGAATTGAAAAGAATTGGCTCTCTATGAAAACTCTACAGAAGGATTGTCCTTTTCCAATTTCAATCGAAAATTATGAAATCCTACTGTATTATCTTCTCATAACAGAAAAATGTCGATTTTTCTATATAACTCAATTGCGATTTTTCCTATGAAAAGATAATTAAATTAAGAATTTTAATAAAATTTGTAAGTTTCAGCCTTAGATTTCGAAATGAGAGACAAAAAAACTATGAAATAGAAAATGAAACAGAATTGTTAGCGAATTGTCCTATTCGACGGATAAGAGAGAAAAAAATACTAACCAGTTGATATGTACTTATAATCATTTTGATTAATCTAGAATACGCCTTCGAAATGAAAATTTGTATAATTTTGCGACGCATCCTTCACACCTGCTAACGGTACTAGTTCTTGCAATTGTTAGATTTGAAATATCAGGTTTAATCCGCTACCATTAAAAGCAAAATTGGAGAGGAAAACATCTGCCTTTAATTTCAGGTCTTCAAAATATACTTTTCTAATCTTATGTTCAAAATCAGGCATTAGTGATTCACCCACATTTCGATAGTCGCACTACTGATACCCAATCGCTCCCCAGTAGCGACCTATACTAATGTTCCATACATTCAGAGGGTTTACATGGGGCTCAACATTATGATTAACGAAGGGTTCAAAGAATCCACTTCATAATACCTACAATTTCCTCTCCGGCATAAAAAATACGGTGGAGAGTGAAGACCTACGCGCGGATGTCTATTTCTCCTGCAATTAAGGGGTAACAGAAGGCTACCGTTTCCCCGAAATTTTCAAACAAATTTCCTGCTCAAAGTTATCAATATTTTTTTAACCCAAAGCACATTGATCTCCATTATCGCTTCCTGGAGATTAATGTGCTTGGATTTATAAAAGTACCGTTAACTTTCAGCCGGAAATTTGTTCCAAAAATTGGAAAACTAGCGGCATTCTGTTACCCTTCAAGGGAGCACCGATGAAGTTTCATCGACCAAATACGCGAAATAAATACGACGGCTACTTATAATATGTCTGAAGGTTATTTTAAAAACACGATTATTCAATTGCAGAATCATCGCGTCAATGCGGCAAATTTCACGAGTGCAATTGAGTAATTTATAACGCACGCCCACCGTTTCGTCCGGTATATAAAAGCTTTCGCCCGGATGTGAACCAGTTATTGTCACTGTGAGCTCCGTAGCAACATGAAGAGTTTAAGTGTGATACCGTTTATTAGTAAGTAAAACTTTTTCTTATCAGATTATCAGTAATAGCTGATGATTGAATCCCTTGAAATTGCAGTTGGCTTGATAGGGTACGAGAAATGCGTGGAGGATTCGCCCGAATTGTGGAAATATGGTCCTGAATACACGTATCGTCTCAAAGTCAATAGTTCATTGACCTACGCACCTACAATGAAGGAATCTGGCACAAACAATACAATTATCGTAAAGTGCAGGCCATTTTCGACATCCTCTGAGGACCAGGCTGACGCTCTACAATGTCGCATACTGAATGCAGAGAGTCATAAATACAACGTTGAGAATTCGTTACAGCCACCGAAATGGGAGTCCGATGGAGTACTCTTCAACCTGAAGATAAAAGGCAAAATGTTCGAGATGCTTTACGATAAACATGGCATTCACAAATTGCGAATACATTCCTCAACTAGTGGGGCCGAAGGTACCATTTTTCGAACGTTCGCCCATCACCTCAACTTGGATGCCAGTGATTTCGATCAAACCGAGGACAGCTTCACCATTTACAAAGAAGAACACACGATGATTGGTCAGTGCAAGAGTCAGATAGACGTGTCGACGAAAATCAAGTTCAAAAGTGAACAATGGAGCAGCAAGTGCGGTGATAAAATTCATCTGGAAACATTTACTTATGGAGACAAGCACCCCCTCGTTGTTATCAACAAAACCAGAGATACAACACAGTGTGCTGATGCTATACCCCATCTCCTCCGTTCGAACGAGCCAAATTCCAGTTATAACGTATCGAAATTGTCGTCTTTCACCGAATTCGTTGTGGCCCCTCACAGTTTCGGGAGTCTCACTGTCAGCGAAGGCTATGTAACAGTTCCTCACTTACCGGAGAAAATATCTACCAAAGAGTTCGTAGAGCTACGTTTAATGAGCATCGAACCTGCTAATGAACCGCTCAAATGCATCACAGAGTCTAACAACAGCACCACTAAAATCATCAGACTGTAATCCTCATCGAAAATTAATAATAAAATATGTAATTCAAATGGCTGAATAAAAACGGTTACATTCCGGTTTTTTTATTTTAATCTATTGTTGCGTATCCCCTTCGAATCCCTAAATTGTAAATCATTTGGAGGATGTCTGTGAAGCCTGTTGAGTTGCGACTGTCGTCTGGATCTATCGTCATTCTTTACTCTGAAATGATCCTGAAGAGATCATCGACTGCACTCGGCGGAATAGTATAACAATCAACGATAAAATGTTCGAAATGCGTTAGAATAAAAGCAGTATTCACGATTTGGCACCGAAGTCCTCATTTTTCGAATGCTGGCTCGTCACCTCAACTTGAATGCTAGTGATTTCACTTTTAATACTCTATTTATTCCGAGATAACGACCCAAATGCCCGTTATAACATATAGAAACTGTCGTCTTTCACTGAATTCGTTGCATCAGGTCCTCACTTACCAGAGAAAATATCTACCAGAGTTCATAGACCCACGTTTAATGCACAATAGTAACACTAAAATCGTCAGACTGTAATCTCCATGTAAAATTAATAATAAAATATGTAATTCAAGTGGTTGAATAAAAACGGTTTCATTCCGCTTTTTTTTATTTAAATATATCGGCAACAAAATCATAACTTCGCTTACATATATCATTCGTATGTTGATAGTTCCATAAAATATTTGATAACTTGAAAAATAAAAAATAGTTGAATGACTTGCATGCGTACGCACGTCCATGCGTACTGATTAATTTCCTTTTCCATTCTCATCCTTAAATAAATTCATTGCAAGTGCCCCTTCAATTATGCACTAATTACTGTTTTTCTATTCTGCTCAAACATACGTATCAAAAGATTGGTATAAATTCACATATAAATTGTACAAATTTGATGGACGTCAATAGACGAAATGTGTATTATGTTGTAAAATTACATCATATATGCTCTTACGCTGTGTTAGTTCACCAAGATTGCTTTTTTTTTCATTTTAGAGGCAGTCTCTTGTTCTTCACTCATTTATTTCTACGTGTACGCACTAATACCCTATTTTCTCTTGTCCATTACCACCCAAGGATGATTGAAGATTAGTGTAACATAATTCTCCATGCGAATGGAGAACTCCTAGTTCATCTGATCATCGTTATCAATTCGACGATATAATTAGTAAGTACAGAAAATTTATTATCGCACGTTGTGAAAAGAAAAACAATTCACAATCCCTCAATTTTGAAATTTCAATTGTTGAAAAGTTCATTTATTCTCGATGGCACTTGACATGATTAGTGTGCGTCTTGACTAAATTCTATCCATATACGTATATATTGCAATTTCGATGGTGAAAGAAAAATACATTATTCATTTCGTTATGCGGCAAATGACCCGAAACGTCAACGTATTCTTTCCTTCGATTAGGCTCATTTGTGTAGTCTTATTCAAAGAAAATCCTAGGCTTTGATTTCCGATTTTTCATATCGCAGCAGATACAATAATATAAGTTGATTGCAATATATTACTTAAAATAGAAAAAAATATATATACTTTTGATACACATAGGTACGGTTAATTGGAAGCGAGCGTTTACGTACGAAAACATTTCATAGAAAAATGTAACGAATTTGTTGGAAAATTCCATTGAATTTCCATTTGTTTTCGGCCGATTCCATTGCAATGGAAAATATTCTATAGAAGAAATCAATAGAATTGGATTTTTGATAGCACAAAAATATTCTATTGAGATATTTTCTATAAAAATTTTTTGGTTTAATTTATTAATTTATTGTACTCGATTTTTCCAATTGTTAAAAAAAAACGGGGTGAAAAAAAATGAGAAGATTCGCGTTGAGGAATTCCTATAGAAAATGTCTCAATATAAAAAGTTGTATTGAAAGATGAAATTCTACAGATTTTTACATAAAATACTTTCGATTGGACATTTTCTATTAAAAAAACGCGCAGCAGAGCTACAAAATTCTTCTTAAATAGAAATTCAATAGTATTTCCTATCGAAGTCACCAAGTTTTTCCATGTTTTTTTCGTTCGTGTTTATAAATGATAAATTTGCATGTATTTGTGGACTTCTAAGAGAGGGAAGAAAGTTGACTATTGAATAGCCCTTCCCTTTGACTCATTATGCCGGTCTTTCCAACTTGATTCGTGTATTTACATTGTCCCAGTGTCATTGGAAAGAGGAAGCATAGGTACGTCAATGATAGCGAATATTTTAATATTGCCCATTTGAGTTGTTACTTTCGTTATTGAGACTATTAATGCTGTTTTGTTTGGAATCCATGTTGGGAACGTAATCCATCGCCATTAGGCAGGCAAATACTGTCATTACCATCTTGGGCTTCACCTCAGTGATGTCTTCTGGCAGTGCGTACACACGTGCACCACACTTTCTCGCCAGTGATATAGCGTATTTAGCGTTATCTAGGTTGTCCTGCAATTTAGATTAGATAAGAATTAAAATGTTGTGAAATTAAGAATTTTTTGTGGGGGATGGTACACGTGTGAAAAAAATTCAATGGAAAACTATTCAAAACGATTACTTGGGAAACAATATTTGAAGACTACTATCTGTTCTTTGTCTTCAGGGATTCGCTGTTGTGATTTTTATGATAAGAAATTCTAGGCCTCAGTTTTCCCAAGTTTTTTCTGAGAATGCAAAAATTGAATAGAATTTCCTATTCTGTCTTATAACTTGGCAAATAATCCTTAAAACATCTTATCCCAGTCTCCTTTACTTTTGTAAACAGGTTCTCACTTTAGTAAAAAATTGATATTTACAAATAAATATCTCATTTAACACTATTTACTAATAAGAACAGTAGGGCCCAGCTTGTTCGAAGTTCCATCGATTATTTTACCAGGGAGAATATCTAAAAATCCTCCCAGGATACAAAAAATTAATTAATCCTAGATTTGTATTAATAATAACCCAAATGAGGCTCCAGGATAAATAAAACCTCTACGATATAATTCCACTGAATACTTTCACAGATCTAAAAACAGAATAAATTACCTCCTCAGTGCCACTAGATTTCACGAGATCATAATTAACACTCCCAGGTTTGATGGCGTCAATAAGATCGATAAGAGGTCTGCCATCAGCAATGGCATAATCCTGGAACCCCTTAATGCTGCTGGGCTTGCCAGCCCCTTGCAGCTTGGAATTGACCCACTGAACGATTTCCTTCTCAACGATGGTGCTTCCAGGAGTTCCAGCGAGGCTAGAGAGCAACGACAAAGTGTACGACCTCATCAATTGCCAGATGAGAGCAAGAGTGAGGGTTGCATTTCCATCATTGATATCCTGGCCTGCAATGCCGACAAGTGAAAAGTTCATTTGCTTCCCCAACTCCACAGCATAATTGCAGTTTTCCAATTTCTCCATGAATTTCCGAAGTTTGGTGAACTTTTTGTGCACCTTGGGCCACTTGACTGTTCCAGGCTTGATGATGTCGTAGAGTTGGAATATCACCAGACCATCAGCGAGATCTGAGTAAAGCCAGTTGACGTGGGGTGACACTCCCATGGAGTTCATCCAATTTCTGTACGTTTTCTCCTCTCGTGTCTCCTCCAGAGCGTCCAGCCCCTCAATATTCGTCTCTGGTTTGTCCAATCCTGGGTAATTGTTGAACATATTGGCAACGAAGGCAAGATTGAGCTTGTAAATTCCGTTGACAACGTCACTGGCTGTCACAAAACTCCTGCAGCCGAGTTTGCCAGCCTGCTGAAGCATTATCTCAGCCCTTGTCATGTGATTGGGCTCCATGAGAGCCTCCAGTGTGACGTCAGAGGTATTCGGGGCTATTTGTTTGATTAAGTGGGAATAAATCTCCGAGTCTGTAATGTCGGACTGGAAGTTGTTGCATCTTCGGGCGATTCCAGCATTCTCCAAGTGATGATTCACCCAACGAAGGAGGATTGCCTCGGGGGAGAGCTTGAGGAGGTCCTCGATTCTTTCGCCCTGTTGGAGGAGGGTCGCCAGGCCTGGACAGTTTTCTAGGGTAATTTGATTGAAGAGACCGATTCGGATTATTTGCCAGAGAAGACCGAGAACCAAGTGGGGGGAGCCTTTTGTCAAATCGTGGGCATCGATGTTCACTATGTTGCAGCCTATTGCTTGGGCTGACGACAGGGCCAGGGTCAAGTTTTCGTGCTTCTTGTAGAGGGTGAGACTTTTCTTGTTTATGGTACGCTCGTCGATCGTGTCTGGGCAGGAGTGATTGATGATTTTGCTGGAATGATCGTTAAATATTAAAGATCGTTAATTATCAATCACGTGAGAATAATAAAAAGACAAGGAATAACAAAATTCAAGAGCTTTTTGTACGAAATTGAATGAGAGAACAATTTCTATTCACTTTTTCAATAAGTTTTTATACAAAAAACACAATAGACTTTAATTTTTCTCTGTGAGTTATCTTCTTGAAATTTCTCCTATTAACATTCTTTGGGTATTAATTTCCCAATTTTTCCATCTGCTTTCTTTCGCATTAGAAATATAAACAGAATAAATGTTAGAAAACGTGAGGCAAAATTACGTTCTCGTCAAGAGAAATTAGCACAAAAGAATGAAATAGAGTTCTTATAATCAATTTTGTTTTTTTTTAATTGGGCTAGACCTCTTACCACAACAGAATACCATCCTTGACTTTATCATACAGCAGTCTCCCTTCCGAATCAATGGGTAACAAATGTTTGAGATCCGGATCATGTCCAAGATTTGTATTGATCCAGTCACTGAAAGCCAACTGTTCTTCTAATCTGACCGAGTGAGTTGTGCCTTCGCTGGACGCTTCGGATATCCCTCCGAGAGTCTCTAAGTTTTCTTTCTTTGATACAACAGCTTTGAAAGTCGAGCCCAGCTCGTTGGCTTTCAACTCTTTGCAGAGCTTTTCGAATTCCTCGAAGGAGAGGCGACCCTTGTGCTGGAGATGCTGTTTGTCGTCGTATTCCTCGATCATTTGGCGGACTTTATAGCCTGGCATTTTGAAGCCACACACGTCTAACGCGTTACGCAGCTCCGCCAGGTCAATGAAACCATCCCCATTCTCATCAATCTGAAAACCAATCATTATTTTAGTTAGTGATGAGCAACTGGGGTTTTTATGAGGTATGTCTGCAATATTCTTGAAGCAATTAGTGGATAAAACCTGGGAAAAAAACTTAGGGCGAGGATGACGTATTATTTTATTAAATCTAAACAACTTCATGCAGAAAATCTTGTTGAATTTTCAGTGGAAAATAGAAATTTTCAAATGGAAAAATCATTAATTTTTTTTTATTCTGGTGAAATTGTCGTTCGTACAGGAATTCTGCGAATTAGATTTTCTACGTTTTTATGAGAAAAAAATAGTGACTGAAAATTTGCCTTGAAGGATGTGATGACATATGTCTCAATAGAATAAATTGCATGGAAAAATGAAAATCCATTCATTTTCCTCCATTAAATATTTCTATTTGAGAGGATTTTTCCAGCAAATACGCTTGATTGTTCGACAAAAATTGTCTCACAACTAGTGGAAAATATCAGTTGAGGGCGTCGGCTAGTATCTGACGAGATTGATATCACGAAAAAGCGATTACTCACTAAGTGGAAAAGGTAGTCGAAATCCTTCAAATATTCCTCGATAACGTCCCACTTTTGCATGCCAAGAATCTCCATTTTTTATTCTTTCCCGTGGATTAAGTCCCAGAACGTCAAATATACATCTAATATGTTCAAACTTTGGGCCCAAAGGCTTTATCAACGAATACCATCTGAATGGGACGTCAGACAAACTGAGACATATTATGATATCGAGTAACTTATCATTCTTATCGAATCATCGATCAGATAAAAAAATCAACATATATCATCCGAGCCATCGACAGATAGCTTAATTCAATTTATAATTTTATTATTGGATACTTGATTTGTTCTTTCAGCTAGAATTCGGAGGGAGAAGACGGAAATGAGGAAATGAATTGCTTTGAATCTTTCATTCCAGATACGCTCTCCTCGAGGGCTCCCGTGGAATGCATCGTTCCCAGTTTTACGCCCACATATTTTCCAGATCAGTTACTATTCCCAAGGCGCAAAACTGTACTTACAGCTATCGAAATATTTCTTAGTTGAGGAATAAATTGTGATGAACAACGCCTCAACTCAAGTCTCAATCATAGATTTTGCATTTCTATTTGGAGTTTTGCATGAATTATCTTCATTGCTAGATAGATCATTGGATGAAACATTCAACAAATATTTGTTATCTACATAAATAATAAGAAATTAATAAGTGATTCGAGAAAAATTAAGAACTTGTACGTGATATTGTCCATTTAATTTCGTATTTCATGCAAAAACTCACATTCATTTTCGAAAAAATTTCGTAGAAAAACGAATTCACTAGAAAATTCTATTGGATTTTTATTGAACTTTATATTAGGTTACCTGCGCGTTTTTTTCAGTAGAAATGATTAATAGAAAATATTCTATAGAAAAATTCAATAGAACTGGATTTTTATTCAACTTATTCCATTGCAATTCATCTCAAATTTTCTGAAATTTTTTGTTTGATTACCGAAAAGAGTAGAAAAAACAGAAAATTCATGTCCAGAAATTCCTATAGAAAATGTCTCAATAGGAGAAGTTGTATAGAAAGATGAAATTTTACTGATTTTTTCTGCAGAAGTTTCTATCGGACATTTTCTAAAAAAACGCGCAGTAAACCTCTGGAATTGTTCAACAGAATCGACCAAAAACTAATAGAATTTCCAACAGAAGTTCAATAGAAATCCAACAGAATTTTCTATCAACTTCGTTAAGTTTTCCAATGAGATATTTTCATGCGAGTCAATATGGAAAATTCATTATCACAAAGCCGCAGACGCATCAGAAGAATGACATTAGCCTGATATTAATAAAATAAGGCTCATGGTCGTGCATCCGATAATCTGCATTCGGCATAAAGAAAACTGCCAAGGCTTTCCATGCATCGAGTAATGCGTAGGAGGAATGAGTAGAAGAAGATAGAAGGACTGTCTTGGGGCCGAGGTCGCGGGATGACAATCGTCAACCTTGAATTCGAATGCAAATATGTACAACGAGCTTCAGATGCAGTTTTTTGTTTTCAAGTTACATGTCGAAGTCGACAATAGGACGATTCCCTACAAATCCAGAAAAATCTATTGAAATTGATGAGCAATTCTTCACCGAATCATTCGTGACAGCAGTTCAACTTGCAATTCAGTAGCAAAGTGGTCAAACGGTTTAAGTCAAGTTAGTCTTTAGTTGAGTTTTCCAGAAATATTTCAGAATTTAAGGGAGATGGCGAAATTTTCATAATGACCTTTTCTGAAGGGCGAATTGAATGCTACTAAAAAGGTCATAAGAAAAATTTTGCTATCTCCCTCAGATTTCGGGATATTCGTTGAAAAGTGGCCAATAGCCAAAATCGACTTAAACCGTCTGACCACTTCGCTACTGAATTCGACACAGTGTGGTCAATAATTATTACTTTGCGGTCTCGAGTTGATTTTTATGATGTATGTGCTACCCCAAACTGCTTCATAAATTCGTTGATGCACTCAAACTCAGAGAAATGAATGATATTCCGAAATTCGCTGAATGAGAAAGACTGTTGCTGGAATTGACGAGTTTTATGCATTCACTCGTCCGTTTTTTCTTCAATTTTACGCATAAGTAATGCAATATACTAATAAACTGCATATTGCAGCCGAGTTGAAGACAATTCCCTATAAATTCAAACGAATGTATTGAAATTGCTGAATAGTTCTTCATCGAATCGTTCGTGACCGCAGTTCAACTTGCAATTCGACACCGTGTGTGGTCAATAGCTCTCAAATTACGCTCTCGATTCAATATTTATGATGCATATAGTAGATCAAACGACTCCATAAATTCATTAATGCAATCAACCCCATTCAATAAGTAATATCCCTGACTTTGCAGAATGAGAAAGGCTCTCATTGCAACTGATGATTTTTCAACGTTTATTCGTGCGTTTTATCTTTATTTTTCTGCTTTTCAGTTATATCTTGATAAAAAAAAAACAGAAAAGCTTTGAGGTGAAGGAAAGTATCAACGTGTTTGTAAGATGATCCAGGGAAAATTGAAAAAACTTTATGAAAGATTGTACCGAGAAGAGTTGATTGAAATTGTTGAATATTTCTTTGTCGAATCATTCGTGACCGCAGTTCAACTTGCAATTCGACACCGTGTGTGGTCAATTGCTCTCAAATTACGCACTTGATCTAATGGTTATGACGTATACAACAGATCAAACTGCTCCATAAATTCATTAATGCAATCAACCCCATTCCCTCATTAATATCCCTGTTTGCAGAATGAGAAAGACTCTTATTGGAATTGATGATTTTTCAACATTTACTCGTGCGTATTATTTTTGTTTTTCTGCTTTTACACGGAGAGAAATATTCAATAAAAATTACGTATCTTTTCCGTAATTCCAGAGCGAAATGTGGTTGTAGGAAATTTTACGGAACCGTCGCGTAATTTTCACCTAAAATCACGGAATTTTTCCAGAGCGTTCCGTAATTTTTACCTGAATCTCCTGTGAAAAATTACGATACCGTCACTTAAATTTTCTGAGTCGATTCCGTAATCGGTGAGGGAACTGTGAGTTCCGTAATTTTTGTTGAACATTTCTCTCCGTGTAAGTTATATCTTGTTTCAAAAAAATACAGAAAAGCTTTGAAGTGAAGGAAAGTATCAATATGTTTGTAAGATGATCCAGGGAAAATTGAAAAAACTTTATGAAAGATTGTACCCAGAAAAATTGATTAAAATTGCTGAATATATAATTGAAAAAATAATATCCCTGATTCTACACAATGAAAACGACTATTATTGGAGTTGATTTTTCTACATTCACCGCAACCATGGACATCGCTACACATGAGTCACCAATGAATACACTGTACATACACGAGTGTCATCAATCGCAAAAACTCTATACTACATATTCTACATTGTAGTGCTTCTCATTGCACATTGAAATCGTTTTCCCGTCTTTTAAATAACCGGGATTGGCAAAAAACGATGAGTAATACTTAGATATGCTTCGTAAAGAATTATTTCGGTATGTCAGCTATCGGAGAGGAACCGCTACGTCACACTGATAAACAGTTATCCATTTTATTGTTTTCCATAGAAGCACTCATGCTTCACATATTCTTCACTGTTGAAGACTTCGTTGAGTGATACTAGTAATTTTGCAATGGGGAAAAAAGCCCTCATCATTGCACAAGTGGAGAAAATGGAAAGTTATACGACGAAAATTATTAACAATGAAAGTACCATAAAAAATTTATCTGCTGAGATGGTGTTTTCTTGTCTTCGATACTTGAAATTTTTTTCTGCAATTTTATTATGATTTTTATTCTCCTCTGGAGTTTAAGTTTTTTCCCCGAAGCCGAGGAGCACCTTCTCAACTTTAATTTCTCTGCAATTGTCTAGTCGAAAAAAAGATCTAAATCGAACAAGAATGAATCTGAACGAAAAAAATTACATCGTGAGTTTTTCAGATACTAACTTTAGGAAAAATTGTTGAAACGAAATTGTAAACGACAAAATTCTTGAGAAAAGGGAAAGTTTTTACATTGAAAATGATAAAGAAGGGAAATACCCCAAAAAAATTTTTTGTATCTACAGAATTTTTATGGCTTTCAATTCCCATTGGTCCTAAAGATTGGCTCGAAGCCAAGAAGTTCCTTTTCAATGTTAATTTCTGTACAAAAAGAATGATTGAGAGTAGCGCGGAAAAATTTATACATCTGGATAAGCTCGACTGCTCATAAGTCCCAGACGACAAATAAATTTGTTACGGTTCTTCAATTTCCATAGCAAGAAATCATGAGCTCAGAAGGATGAATCGTAGAAGAAGACCAATTATTAAAGTGCCAGAGGGTAATGCAAAGTTCAGCGTGGGACTCTGGAGGAACAGAAACGTACGAACGTGAGAATGAACTTCCATATAGGAGCATTGTTACAATGCTGCTATCAGGTCCCTTCATGGACCTGAGAATGAGTTTCGACATTCCTTTTTCTATGATTACCCGTTTTCTTCTGTTACACTTCTACATTTGAAAGCCAAATTCATACAAGAATGGTCCATAATTAACGTGGACAGGTTTAACTTCCGGAGGATTGAGTCAACCGATGATTCATGATTACATGCCTCGAGGAAAATGACAAATCCCATATGTTTGTTTCTATTTGTAGTGTTACAAATCCGAAATTCCAATGTTAACTATCATTACAGTCATTCATTGCACGTCGAAACAATTTTAATTTATAATTTTATAATTTGAAAATATATTCTTGAAAATAGATTTTTCTTGAAAAAATTATGGCTGACAGTCGAAATAATTGTTTGTTCACCGTTTTTTCGATGGTTCAACAAGAATTTTCAAAAAATTTTCAGGTTTCTAATATTACGAGAAATATTATGTGAAATATTATGTGGAGAATTGAACACTGCATTAATTATTATTGTTTCATGCCATCGGATTTCATATTATTCCAATATTTCTATGAAATTTCAATTAATATATTCATATTATATTTCAATATATATTTGCGTATCAATGTTTTGTATTCATGTGTCGATGAATGAGAATTATCATTTACTTTTTAATCATTTAATGTATTTTATAGTGTATTATTTAGAGGCAAAATTTCTTTTCCTCCGCCATTACAATACATTATTCCGCCGTCTCCATTACAAATGGCACAGCTCTACTTAAACTTTCAAGTTCCAAGTCATTGATAAGGCTTCGAATGAGGAATGAATAAAGCTGACAGCTCGGCGATAGGTCCCACCTACTATCCACTTTAAATTTCAGGGTTTCACATTTCTAATGCTAATGATACCGTCACGTGAATCCAAGAATGACACGTCGTATTTGAACACTTCCCGGGGAGATTTTTTTACGTGAGAGTCAACGGATAAACTATAAATGGACGTTACAAGACCCATGGACAAAGTGGTATGCACGTTGCCCTGGGTTACGAGCCCAACGTCCCGGGATGCGTTGTCCCCCACTGACAGTACCTACGGGAGCGTCATACTATATTTATTCGTCGACGGGAGGTGGGCCTCTTACGTCGATTCACAATAACTTAGAGCTCTCATCCCCTTGGTCTGGGGCACATGCATGCAGAAAAAAATAACTCGAAAAAGCGAATAGTTCACGTGAAACGGCGCAGGTTAAATTACCGAGTGCTGTCAACGCTGAGAAAAAAAATTATTTTTGCCAAATATCCACTTACTTGAGAGAAGTATTTATTTTTTCAATACCGTATTTCTCCATTCGCGTCATTCTCAGGCAATCCTCATTAGGTTTCAATCATGTCAATTATATTGCTCTAGAATATGCTCATGTTAGTTATGAGTGAACTTGAGTGAACTTCTTCAATAATTATCAACATTAAAAAATTGATCGAAATTTTGCCCTGTAGAAAATGAAAAATTTTGGAAATATGAATAATTATTAGAAGAGTCCATCCAAGGTCATGTGCAACATAGTCATCCTCTAGAGCAACATGACTGTTGTAATTGAAACTTAGTCAGGCTCGCCTGGGAATGACTCGATTGGAGACATACGATTTGGAAAAAATAAATACTTCTCTCAAGTAAATGAATATTTGGCAAAAATAATTGTTTTTCTCAGTGAAGGAAAAAATAAACTTTCATGCACGTAAATTATCGGAGAAGCAACGGTTGAAATTAAGAATATTTATCCCCAACTGCGCGTTCAAAAAATGTGGATTTCTTTCAACTGACAGATAGTTCTTCCACAAATTAATTAAGATGAACCCACAACGTTAGTTGAAGCCCCTAATCCAAGTTTGTTATTCAGAAATAAAATGGGTAATACGCCCCGAATGCATTTAAATATCCTTATTATTTACACGAGTGCCCCATATTTTTATTGCAAGTAGGGGAGGGTGCGGCAAAATTAACACTTGACATTTCTCTCGATGTTCGCAACTCGGAGCGGAATTTATTAATTTATTAATTCTGCGAACAAAAATTATGATTTCATCAACAGCTTTCACAGGGGTGATTATAGCAAAATGGACACTTTTGATTTGTTTTCAATGCTAACAACTTGATGAATTGTTAATCAACTGCGACTACTAAATAACAATGACTATCCTATGAAACAAATGCTTTTTTTAAATAAATAAAAAACATTTCTCCTTCTTTGAGATGAGTTTAGAGTGAGCGCAATTGGTAAATTTGTTCCTGATTTGCAAAAATTGATAAAAAAGTCAATTTTTCATTTTACTAAAAAAATAAGTTAAAATTGTTGAATTTTTCCCGAACGTGACAGAATCTAATTAATTGAAAATGAATGAATTCCGTGTCTCTATGAGTTTTTAGAATTGCGTTTTCTACTGCAATTATTATTTTTCATTTATGAAACTACTTCGGTGACTCAACAATGCAATGATCGCCCCGATAAACCAGTGTCGTAGATATAAAGTGACAACTGCAGGAGAAAACAATTAAAAAAATTCATATAGACGCAGGGGTTCCGTTTCCCCTTAACGGATTTTCAGCCGTGTTATGCACCAAAGCCATCCCAATATTTCCAAGAGCATTAAGACCTACATTGTCAGGCCAGATTAAACTCAATTGAATTTGCAGGAAGCCAGAAAAGACGTTTCCAGGAGCCACCGAGGGTGGGAAAAGTAAAAGGAAATGGAGAAAGTAATCCTTCGAATTCAATCGCTCCCTCGATAACTCCCTTTCCCGGAAGACCAGTCACGATTTTTTAATCAACTGTGGTGCAAGATAAGAAACGGAAATCAAGAGAATCAACAGAATACGTTTTGCCATTTCATAAACAAAGGGAAATAGCGCATTTCAAGCGAACTCCCAGTGTTTACGCGTGCGCATTCGATCCGACAATGCTGCAGCGGCCTTTTCCCCCAAGACATTTCCCCACCCGCATTAGCTGGCTCGCGAATATGCCTGAGTCCTCATTTCCCCACATCCACCGACTCAATAAACCCCAATTATCGCGGATAAACATGGCCTATTGACAGATCGTAATCGTCGATAACTCCAATTAATGACCGGGGCCGATTGATTTGAATAAACTCAATTCTAACGATCGATGAATTAGCAAATTAGAAAGACAGTGAAAAATTTGGCATTCATTGAATAACAGCCGGCAATAACATGCACAATACAACGATAAAATAAACTCGCTATTGCAACAGGGCATGTGATAACAGTTCGATCGATACAGAGAGTAGTCCGCCGTTGCGCGTTAATCGCACGCCTGCATTGCAACCGCTCGTCAACCCCAATGAGGAAATAATCACAACAATGTAATGTAAAATGATATTAACCGTTTGGAACTGCTCCAAAAGCTCCTGCCGATCGTCGATGGTGGTGGCCATGTTGTCCAAATCCTTTTACACACCTCTATCTCACTCCCACAATTCGTCTGTCCCTGTTGTGTCAGGCGCGCCGCACACAACCCGCCTTGAACCACTCTAATCAATCACACAATTTGAAACACGTCGAACAACACTCGACACACCTTGCTCACAGCGAAGCTGGTGTGGGACTTCAGATCGGGTTGACAATGTTTATTGTACACAATGTACGCAATTTGGGACGATGAAGGCAAGTTGCTTTCATTGGCCAGACGCTGGGAGCTCACTGGGACCGCCAGAGTCGACGCGTTCTACGGAAGCCTGGAAGCCTGAACCGTGAAGAGCCAACTCCGAAGCTCGATGTGATGTGGGGAGAGCATGTGACCCCACCACCCAACATCGGCGACAATCGCTGTGATCGGGGAGCCTCGGATTTCCAGTATACGTGCATATCTGAAATGTTGTCCGCACCTGGTACACTGTGCGTTCAAAAAGTGGGGTTTTTTAATGCACAGTTTTCTTGCAAATTGAGTGAAGTGAAGACGCAAAATTAAATGAAGCCTCAAATGCAAGCCCGGAACTTGGAGAATTGTTTGTTTGAGAGGAATAAACGTTATTTTTTTTGATCGAATGAATGCGCGTATGAAAAGATGAAAATTCAATTGGATTTCTGGTGAATTTTGTAAAAGTTTTGGGCTGATTCGGTTGAAAAGTCACGAAACTTTTTTTATTTTTATTTAGGTATTTCCTTTATTTATTATTCATTCACTTATTTATTTATTTATTTAGGGGAGGGTGGGGTAAAATGGACACGAGAATTTTTTTTAATTGGTCATAACTCAGAAACAAAATGATCAATTGAGCTCAGTTTAGGCTCATCACAAAGGGAAAGAATTGTTCTTTGTATTGAAAAAAAATCTATTAAATTTTATCAACATTTCAACCCCTCATTAATATTTAAATAAAGTCAAAAGTGTCCGTTTTACCCCAACCTCCCCTATTTTCTTTTAGTTAGGCACAATGTTTATTGGCGCTTTTTTTTGTTTCCGAATGAAGCATTGCTTCTAATTTTATTTTTAATAAAAGTCTTCAATGGAAAGTATTCTACAGAAAAAATCAATAGAATTCGATTTTTCTATAGAACTTAGTCCATTAAGACATCACTATTGTCAATAGAAATCCTCGCCTTAAATTTTCCAAGTTATTTGTTCAATTTTTGTAGTTGAAAGAGGAGAAAAATTGATTGAAAATATTGAAAAATTCATGCCGAAGAATTTTCGTAGAAAATGTCTCAATAGAAAAAGTTGTATAGAAGGGCGAAAATCTGATTTTTCCAGTGAAAGTTTTCCATTCGACATTTCCTAGAAAAAACGCGTGGTAACGCTGCGGAATTCCTCAATGCAATTGATCAAAAACTAATAGAATCTTCAATGGAAGTTCAATAGAATTTTTTTTATCGAATTCGCTGGGTTTTGCCGCGGATCTCGCGCATTCACTGGAAATCTCATTAATTTTTTCTGTGAACTGCGTTGTTTTCAATATTTCTATTGAAAGAAAAGCGCGGAAATCCGCACGAAGTTCAGAAGAGTTCCAATAGAACTTCCTAACGTATGCGCTAGGTTTTTCTCGCATTTTTGTCGCACATGAGAGACTCTCAATAAAGCTTTTATTCAAACTTTTATTGAACTTGATTATCACTTGCATTTCTATTGAGATCACATAAATCGTATTTCCAATATGACCAAATGTTTCTCCGATCAAAACAGCCTTTATTAGGCACAAATGAAATTGTCATTTAAGCGGCGCAAGTAACGAGTTTATTAATATCTAATAATTCTTTAGTCGGATTAAATTAAGTTCCAATTTATTCAAATGCGTAAATTCTGTGGGTGTGTCATCCGCATATCAACGTTCAATCATCGTTCCAATTTGAAATAATTGATTTTACATATGATTAAAGCAATGAGTATTCTGATAGCTTTGATTGTTTTTTGTTTATCGGATTCGTCATCCTCTGGAGAATCCGAGTGATTCACTGCATTAATTAAAAACTCACTTATCACTAAGAATTGTCAAATAATTTGAAACTTTGATTGGATGGAATGATGAGATATTGGAAGAGATAATGTTAATTGTTTGTCAAATTGTGAAGAACACTCAGAAAATATCTATAGAAACATCAAATATTAAATTTTAGTGCGATACAATTCTTTGGCACTCACGTTATTCTGTTATTAAGGATGTTTTACGCTGTATTTCCACCAAAATTCACGGTTTTTAACATTTTTCTGGCAAATTGTTGAGCGGATTGACGTGAAATAAAAACGTTTTTGCGTTTCATCATTACTTAATGACTCCCGAAATTTCATGATCGTGCAATCATTTTCCTGCGTTTTTTCTAAAACTTTTCGGAAGTTCACAAAAGTTTACATCCTTAAAGTGCCGAAATTATTATTATTTATAGTCTCCCGACTTTCCATCACTGAATTCACTATTACCATTCGTAAAAATAAAAAACATCGTAAATCGCAACATAAAATCATAAAATTACTGCATTTCACTTACCTTTTGAATCAGAATAACAAAAACTTGCGATGAATGATAGATGAATGAAGAGTGAAGCGAGATCCGAATTTTCTGCATTTCGGCGTGACTCATTCTTGATATGACACACGCGATATACACAGAGTAAAAAAAAATCCATTACTGTTCATTCCCGTTGATATAATGGAATTCGATGAGTCACCCTCGACCTGGACATTGATTTGCCTATCGCGCGAACTCCTTTTCAATAACTTGTCAGCGCACTGATTTCTCACAATTAAGAAATAAAAGTAACATTTTTTTATTGCTGATTTTCAGTCTCGTTAACTGTCAGTTCCCGTTAATGCCATTTCCCGGTGCGATTTTCTCGTCAAGTGAACGGAAAATAATTGATTTTCATTGGGAGATAGCATCTGTCATTGATTCTCGTGAAAATCGATAGACCGAGAGAGGTGATTCATTTTTTATGAAACCTCGAGTTAGATTGATGGAGAAGAAAGACTGCGGAACTGAGTGAGTCATTGGGAATAAAATCCAGTGCTTCCTTACGATGTAGTGGCTTAGTTATTCAAGAATTGAATTTGAATTCCATTATTCTGGGTACATAAAGTATCGTGCAGACTATCGCTATAATTTTCCGTGGGTATTTGAATGAATTCCAATGGGAAATTGAAAGATGTGTTTCGAGGAATTCTCCTGGTTTATCAATTAAGTTTACTTCACAGTGAAAATCCCAGCGCATTCGCTGAATAATGATTAAAATTCTTTTGAGATCTCATGTATAATATTCACAGAGAATATGAGATAGAAAAAGTTCAATTCATTTCGATTTTTCTGTTCACATTCGTCTGTTTTCACTGTATACTTTTTTTTGCATTGCAATTTTGAAGGAAGGCACTCATGATAAAAAATTACTACAGAAAAAATATCAACAATCGAGTGTAGAGAAAACTCTATCAATTTTTTCCTGTCAGAATTTTTTACCCTCCCCTATATCTAGAAAAATGTCACGAAAAAAATTATTCCTCATAGAAATCAACAAATAAATAACAGAATTCCAATAGATTAAAATAATAGAATTCAAGAGAATCCCAATAGAATTTCCTCGGAAAAGCGAGGATTTCTCTCCTATTGGATATTTCATGCATGCAATGGCCTTACGTTATGTATATTTCCATCTTTCTACTCACCATTATTCAGTGGCCTTTCGAAAAGTAGAATCACAACTATTATTCCCAGATGAAAATCGATTCTCGTGATTCTCCCACTGTTGCTGGAATGCGTACACTCGTAGAAAATCACGTTCCAGGAAAATAAACAGGAAATAAGGAAGCTATTACAACTCTAAGATCTGAAAATATTCAAATAATCTGCTACTGTTCCGTGAAATGAAATCCTTCGGTTCTCTATATTTAATATAATCATGTTTTGTCACAGCCTGTTTTAGTACAATGGGTATGCTTGTATTTAAAACACACTGTGTAGTAAATGTTCGACGCCAAAAATTACGTACTTTATTTATCGATATTCCCGATGACAATCAATCTTTCCTCCTCAATATTGAACATTACTCTTCACTTAGAAATTACAGGACATTATTGTTGATAAACAGTGTATCATTGTACAAACTTTTTGTTTTCAAACGTATCATTTAATCGCCTCATCCCAATCCTTTTCTACTTCCATATACTTGTCATTTCTATACAATACGCAAAAATATATAGCCCTGTTGTTCAAAAGATCATAATCATATGAATAATATTATCACTAATAAATAAATAAAATACATGAGTGTGCAACACATATTGAAGTGGTGAATGTTAAACTGCATATTTACAAAGATCTATTTCCATTTTCTTTCATTCATATGCCCAATGTTTGATGCTGATGCTGTATTAGGAAAGCCACAATAAAGAACTTCATGTTGGAATAAGCACACAAGTTCATGTTTAATAAAAAAAAAGAAAATGAAACCATTGCATGACACATAATTCGGTCAACTCTTGCAACATATGAATTCTCGGATAAGACAGTACTTGAGGAAGGCAAAGTAGATATGATATATATTTTGTTTTTAATAATATCTGAGTGTAAAATTCTTTCGTTACAAAACTCTTGTCAATCCTCCTCCATACATTTTACATCTAAATAATTTGTTTTACTCTTTAATACATGTCTCAGTCTATCTACACACACCGCAAGTGGAATCAGGAGATATCCTTCAATACCGAATATAAACAATCGCATTGATTTTCAGAGCTTACTCCATAAGCCAACATCCCAGTAACCCTTTCAAACCCCTCAATGTACTTGTGATGAATCTGGGATATCGACAATTGGATGTTCATTCGTAAATCCTCAATATTTCATGAATAAATTGTGCTGAGCCTAAATGGAGATGCGAACAGGCTAGTAGGTCCTAGCGAAGGACGACGCCTCCTGGATATCCGGCTCATTGTCCCCACTGAGATATCCCTGGGAGTGAAAAATTCAAACAAGTGCATCTAGTGCTCAGAATAATGTCAGCTGTAACCGACACAAGCACTATTCTAATGGTGTAGTAAGAAATTTTCGAGTAGGCGAGTTTTCAAGCTCTCAGTTAAATTTTATTACTGATTTTTTGGTCTCTCTTACTATAAATTATGTGCTGATAGATAGACAGATGTTTGCTGCTTAATGTTTCACAATACACTTAATGAGCTCATAAACTGGACTACACGATTTTTTTTAAGTGCAAATACGTAATAAATTAAAATTATCAATAAGCCACTGTGTGTAAAATTTTTCACCAGTTATTCTGATAACTCAATATTTGTACATATCCTTCATATGTTTATCATCTATACAACTCTAATCATTCGTAAAGCCATGTTGAACTCTTGTTAAGAAATAGTGAAAAGCTAATCGCGAAATAATCTTAAGAATTTCCAGCCATTTAGACCAAGTCATTACGCAAAATATATGTAATGGAACAAAAGAAAACTTGTGATCAACGTAAAAACAACTGAATTTACCTACAGTGAAAAACTACTTAATCGATGAATGAGGAACAAGTGTAAAGATGCACATGCGAGTCGAAACGAAAAGTAAATTTAAAAAAAATAATAATGATGCCATCCGTGATGAGGATAATAATAAAGATAACGAAACGTCAATGTCAAACGAAAAGATCAAAAGTTATCTGACTTTTCGTACCGTTGCACTCTGCTCGGCATCTTTGCAATTGCTACAGATGTAGTCGTCCTCTTCGGTGAGTTCAGTGCGATCGAGACCTACACAGTGCATGTGAAACCAGCCGTCGCATCCACCGTCACATTGTACCCAGTCGACTTCACGACCTTAAAAAGACCAGTAAAAAATCAATTGTCAATGAAACATTTAAAAGAAAAGAAGAGAAAAACAAGTTCTCATACAAGTCTTGTTTGATTCCAATTCCAAGGTCTCAAATACGAATAATCAATTAATTGTTGAATGGCTCTGCTTTCAACAATATCGAAATAGGATGAAAATATCTCTTACACAAAAAAGTTTATCAAGAAATATTTGCGACAAACATTTTTTATCTCAAAATAGTTTTCAAGTGGTCAGCACCAGATTGCATTTATTTTGGTAATTGTCAACTTGCAATTTTTGAGTTCAAACAGGACTTGTTTGAGAAAATATGTTAGGGATAATTCAACGCACCACTTGGTCGTAAACAATTTCCAGCTGCACAATCATCTTCTTCATCAGAGGTGTCTTGTTTAGTCTTTTTCCTATTGCCACCTCTCTTTTTTGGTAGTTCCTCACCCTCTTTTCGTTTGATCTAGGAATAATATTGAGGAAAATTTGAAGGGCAGTTGGAGTGGCAAAGTACATCAACGAAGACATTTGATAGATGAAAATCAACACGTGTTTTTTTACAAATTAGTCTATTAGGATATTTTCCATCAAAAGTTCTTGACAGAAATTTGTTTTTTTTTCACTAAATTTTTTTTTAACACAATTTCCCCGTAAATGCGTTCGATTTTTCTATCAAATTGTTTCGTATTTGTACTGATACACAGCAAAAAAAGAAGATTCCTAGAATCTAAATAACTCTTGTCACAAATGTTCTCTTGATGCATGTGACGAAGATTTAAAAAATTAAAGAAACTTGGAAGTCCATGTTAATAATATACTCGATCTAACACATATTTTGTCTCCCAGTAAAATAAAAAAAACCAGTGATCAATACCTTTCTTGGGCCTCGTTTGAGAGCTCCTGGAGGCGTAACCATTTTCTTAGCATCCTTATTATTAAAAGCCTTCTTCTTAACAATGGTCTTCTCATCAACAGGCTTCTGCCTCCCCATCTTCTTGAGTAACTCAAACTCCTCCGACTTCCTCTTCCTCCCCCGTTTCTTAGGATCTTTGGAATCATTATTGAAATTGGCTTGGACCTCCTCGAAAGCAGCGTACTTTCGTACACTGCTGGGACTGTTGGTGTGACTGAGAATGCGCCAAATGTGTTGTGTTTCATCAAGAGCAACCTCAAGAAGATCGCCCTCCATCATGAGTTCGTCCAACTTAGACCTTGCACTCTCCGAAAGAACCACCGAGTTTTCTGGATTCTGTGGTAGTTGCAATTTTCGTTGGAACTTTGAGACATAAGAGTAGGCATGCTCACTGCTATTGAATGTACTGCACGATGGCTCATCCCCATCAATGGTAACAACGTCATCATCATCATCAGCAGTGCTGAGCACACTATCGTCTGAATGCACACCACTGAGTGGTGCAATAGCCTGTACACGTTGATGCAACTCTGGATTATTAGCTGCTTTCTTCAATTCGCTACTAATAATTTTCTCAGTTTTCTCACGTGCAGCAGCTTCAACGAGCTTCTGTGAGAGAACCGACAGTTTAGCAAGAACTGAGGATATTTCTTCAGTGGCGAGTGCCTGCCTAGCTCGATCCTGCCAATTCATAGCCCTCTCCGTCAGGCACTGAAGTGCTTCTCCCTCCGGCAAACGAATTGGAATTTTTTGTAAACTAACTAGAAGTGCAAGAATAGTTTCCAATCGTGGCCTTCGAGATCTCAAACAGCAGGGACACAGGAATTTAGTTTCTCTGGCTGATGCCACTTTTCCTTTGTACATTGTTTTTGGTAGTGGCACACAGTTGGAGTGAAACCAGTCCTTGCAGAGTTCACACTGCAGCATCAAACCGAATCTTGGTCGTCTGCAAACGCAGTACCTGGAGTCATCGTATCCAGCCTTGGATATATTTCTCTCCCTCAGATTGCGCATTGCCTCCATCTCTCGTTGCTCAGCAAGTTTGAAAGCAGCAACAACATTGGCTGAGTCACTGGAGTCGTCCAATTTCGTGTCACAAACGAATACCGCACCAATGGCCTCGTCACCCTTGTTCTTCTTGGTCTTGAGTGCTTGAACTCCAACACCAATTCTCGGTGAGAGGGCCTCCATCAGAGTGTAGTGAGAGTTCTTTCTCAGGAAAGTCCTTGCTGTCCTCTCTTTCCAGACTTTAGCCTGCGACAGGGTGGACTCCAGCACTGGAAGGGCGTCAAGATGCAGAGGGATGTTCCTCCCCTTCTTGACGAGCTCCTCAAGAGTGTCGTAGTATGGGAAATTCTCCCTTGCCTGGACCTCTTCCACAGTCTTCGTCCAATTCTTCGTTTTAGTCAGTATATCCTGTAAGTTGTCGAGACTCGGTAAGTACGCGTCAATGTCGTCAGCCTCCTGTATAAACTCCTCGATCATGACGATATTCTGACGACTCTTGGACTGAAGATACCCCTTAGCTTTCTCCTCCCACTTGTCAATATTGATGACAAGTTGTTGCAGTTTAGACAGCATCGTTTCAATGCTGAAATGAGGGGGAATTGTCATGCCTGTTTCGATCAATCTGGCAAGATCCTCACGTGTCACAGACTTGGAATCGTCCAGCATGGATTTAACTTCATCCAGCCACTGTATCTGGCTCAACTTCTGCTTGAGCCTCACCAGCGGTGGCAGTTCAATGCAAATTGAATCACCAAAGTCGATGCATTTCTCCAACTTCTCGACATTACAGTCATCAAACTTTGACTCCAAGTCCTCAGCGTCCTTCTGAAACTGCACAACTTGATCCAGAATATACTTAACTCCATCCGATTCCTTCAACTCGCAACACAAATTCGTTATCTCCTTGTAAAACAACGTCAACTCCTCGACAGTCAACTTGTATTTGGTATCAACTGACTGTCTCGTTCTCGTTCGTTGTTTATTATTCAACAATTGTTGTGCAACACTTGCACACTTCTCAGCATCCTGCACAGCAGTTGTCAATGCAGTTAGTAATTCACTCTCTGGGAACTTCTTGCTCTCAGCCTCGCTCAACAGCTCCTTCAGCTCACTCAACTCAATTTTTTCACCCTTGGGATCCATGGCCTCTTTGACTTTTGTCACCCACGAGTCGAAGGACTCGGCTTTGAGTTTCAATTTTTGCAGCATTATGGGCAATTCGTCCAAGGTGTAGCGATAACGGAGGGTGTGCTTTTCCGGTGGGCAAGAACAGAGATCAGTGAAATGTCTTAGACATACCAACTGAGAACTGTGACACGAGCAGGTCACAGCACTGAGGAAGCATGTCGTTTTACATGCCTCACACTGTCTCTCATCGTCTGGTAGTAACTCGAATGCTTCCCTCTCAGCCTCAGTGACACCCTGAACATAGATTGAACATTTATTTAATCAAACAAATAGTCAATCCCTTGGGATATGCCATAACTATTCACATTCTGGGGAAATGAGTAAGGAATGAGGCTGACAATGTAACTGTAAAATCTAAAAATACACAAGTAATCTGCTATTGTCGCGTGAAATGAACTCCTCTGGTTCTCTATATTCAATATATTCATGATTTCGCAGAGTCCATTTTATCGATATTCCCGACGACTTCACTTCGAAATTACAGGACATTATTATTGATAAATAGTGTATCATTGTACAAACTTTTCGTTTTCAAACGAATTATTTGATCGCCTCATCCCAATCCTTTTCTACTTCCACATACTTGTCATTTTTATACAATACGCGAAAATATATAGCCCTGTTGCTCGAAAGATCATAATCGTATGAATAATATTATCACTAATAAATAAATAAAATACATGAGTGTGCAGCACATATTGAAGTGGTGAATGTTAAACTGCATATTTGCAAAGATCTATTTCCATTTTCTCTCATTCTGTATTAGGAAAGCCATAATAAAGGACTTCATGTTGGAATAAGCACACAAGTTCATGTTTAATAAAAAAAAGAAAATGAAACCATTGAATGACACATAATTCGGTCAACTCTTGCAACATATGAATTGTCGGATGAGACAGTACTTGAGGAAGGCAAAGTAGATATGATGTATATTTTGTTTTTAATAATATCTGAGTGTTAAATTCTTTCGGTACAAAACTCTTGTCAATCCTCCTCCGTACATTTTACATCTAAATAATTTGTTTTAANCTCTCATTCTGTATTAGGAAAGCCATAATAAAGGACTTCATGTTGGAATAAGCACACAAGTTCATGTTTAATAAAAAAAAGAAAATGAAACCATTGAATGACACATAATTCGGTCAACTCTTGCAACATATGAATTGTCGGATGAGACAGTACTTGAGGAAGGCAAAGTAGATATGATGTATATTTTGTTTTTAATAATATCTGAGTGTTAAATTCTTTCGGTACAAAACTCTTGTCAATCCTCCTCCGTACATTTTACATCTAAATAATTTGTTTTAATCTTTAATACATGTCTCAGTCTATCTACACACACCGCAAGTGGAATCAGGAGATATCCTTCAATGCCGAATATAAACAATCGCATTGATTTTCAGAGCTTAATCCATAAGCCAACATCCCAGTTACCCTTTCAAACACTTCAATATACTTGTGACGAATCTGGAATGTCCACCATTGGATGTTCATTCGTAAATCCTCAATATTCCATGAATAACTAAGAAATCTCATCCTTCGATACTGAATATAAAAAAATCACACTAGTTTTCAGCGATTAATCCATAAGCCAACATCCCAAAATTGGCAATTTTATTGGATTCAATGACAAGAGAAATTTATTGTCGCCCCCCGAAAAATCAGAACGTCAACATCGTGCGAGCAACAGAGGCCATATTATTCCCCAAAAAATAGAAATCAAGACGAATTAACCAAAATGGCTCGACAGATCGACAACTGCCCTTCGCAATCCGCATATTCCTCAAAAAATAAGAATATCAATCCCCCGAATGTTCAACGGATTGCCAGCGTTTGGATACATAACCTCAAAATATAAAAACTCACCAACTGCTGAATACCGTTGCAGCACTCTCTTGACTTTTCAATTTTATATTGTGTATTGTTGGTTACATAATCAGCAAAACACAGTTTCATTCAAAAACTGTAACCAACTCCCTCAGTCTTGCCCGATAAACTAATAAAGAGTGTCGGAGATATGCCGGGCTGTGTTCAACGAGTGGGAACAGAAAATCCAAAAATTTGAGGAATTAAAAATAATCTAGACGGAAATTGCGCGCTTAGTGGCGACCGGTTGACGACGATTTAATGTGCGCAGACATTTTATGGAGGGGGACAACTACTAAGGGACTTGTAACGTGGACAAGATCGAGATAGAGTCGGTGGATACGTTCAATGGACTGGCAATATGCTCAATATGCTTTCTCGATTATTCAGTATATCTGTGTATTATCACTGTTATGTTAAATTTATCGTTGAACAGAATGAAACGATGGTCAGTGGCCACAGCAGTCTCTGTGCGGTGAGAGGAGGGAGGGATTAGCTATCAGCTAACTTCACACTTGTGTGTACATGTGTTAACCCCTACTCGACACATATAAACAACAATATAACACATTCGGCCTAACTCTTGGCTGTGGATTATTGTTATTATCGTCTGTTGTCAATTCCTACTTACCCACTCGAGCAGATTTTTCCTCAATTTTTTCTCATCCTCCACCATTTGCAGCATATCTTGATATGTTGCTGTTGCTATACCAATGTCTAGGGAATCGGGATCCAGAGACATTTTGCAGACCAATTCGTCGTGGGAGAATACACAGAAACGGCGGAGATTTGAGTAATGGGCGATACACTCTCTGCCAACTTTCAACTGGAAATATTTTGAAAAAAAAAATTGATTTTGAATAAGACCTTTTGATTGTTGAAGGTTTTTATGAATATTTTAATGAATCTTTGGGGAATTTCTATTGGAAGTCGATAAAGATTTTATTGCTGGTTCATTAAAATTTTACTAAATAATTCTATTAGGTTTTTGGGCCAATTCTATCCAAGATTGGAAACTTTGTTATTTTATAAAGAGGTATTTCATATGAAAATGTCAATTTTTTTATATTTCACTACGGAATTTGCTGGGCATAAATTTTATAATTTTTTCCGCTAGATTTTTATTTATTTGAAATCTATGGAGTTTTTGCTATGAAAGAAAGACAAATAGGCTTTTGCAACAGAATTCTAATAGAATGGAAGTTTCAATAGAAATTTTATAGAATTTCTTAGTCAAAGCATTCGAGCTTTTTCTATTAAATTTTTTTATACGTGGTGGAATCAGGTTGATTAATTAATCGAATAAACAAACAAGATTTTTTGTTTATCACTCGGTCATTACAGAACTTGTTACTTTTGTATATAAGAATATTTGAAATTGCAAAATCATGTTGTTCTCAAGAAAGAGATTAATTAAAACAAGCCCTGAAGTAAATAAAGATAAACGTTTGCATTTACTCAAGAATCAACAAAAAATTCTTCATTTCGCACGGAAATAAATACTCCTGCTTTCCCAATTAATTAATTATTCTAAAAATCCATCAAAACATTACGGTAGTTTCGAAATAATGATAATATGAATATAATTCATGTAACAAAGGGATAATTACCCAATCAGCAGGTGCAAAATTAACAGCTTCAGCAAAGTTGTAACCCTGATTGAACCCCGCGTGATAAGCACGTGGGAAAGTCACAACAAATTCACCAGCATGCTGGTCTGTTCTGAAGACTGGTACAGCTGAAAGAGCAAAAAATGTCATTCAATTTCCATAATGAAGAAAACAAAACTCGTCAACGCGTGCGTGAAAATTTCACAGAAAACCCAGCGGATTCGCTAGAAAATTTTATTGCATTTCTATTGAGTTTAATCTACTGAAATACTTTCTATAGACATTCCTCAGCTCAAATTTTTCAAGCTTTTTTGTTAGACATTTGTAACGAGAGCAAAAGAAGAACAGTGAAAAAAAAAACAGAAAATTAATGCCGAGGAATTTCTAAAGGAAATATCTCAATAGAAAAAGTTGTATAGAAAGATGAAATTTTACTGATTTTTTCTATAAAATAGTTTCTATTGAGCATTTTCTATAAAAGAAACAGCAAGACAGTGGAATCCTTGTATAGATCTGACAGAATGGTCAACAGAAGTTCCCTAGAAATACACCAGAATTTTCCATCGAATTCACTGCGTTTCCCTATAAAATTATTTCGCCCCTGAATACTCAAAAATCTCTTCATTTACCAGCATTAGTCAAAATCGTAGGATTCATAATAGTCACAAGTTGATGAAGTAAATCAGGTTGGCTGTGGAATAGCTCAGGTGCAGCTGATTTCATGGAATGCTCAAACCGTTCAGCTTGAGAGCCAGGTACCCCATACCAGGTTTTCGGTTCGCCCCAGTGCAGATAATTAATCGAATAACTCCAGTGATCCTCATTGTGCCAGCAGAATGTAGCGAAGCACATGCCCACATACATCCAGGGAACTTTCATGCCACTTATATCAGCATTGATGTGCCCCAGAACACTTCCCTGCAGAACAGGAAGATTATTGAGGTTCCAGGCGGACTCTGCGTACTCCTGATCGCAGGTAAACAAATTGACACTGGTTTTCGTTGGAAATCCTGAGCCATGATCCATCGTGTGTAGATCAGCTCCATACTCGACAGTGACATCCTCATCGATGGAGGACACAATTCTCCAGAATTCCTTCTCAACGAGTGATGTTGGCACCATGTGCACAGGCATATTGAAGTAATCGCTCTTGAACTGATCAGCCATCTCCCCAAATTGCTGGAGTGTGTATTCCCTCTGGGCCTGTTCGAAGCCAAAGGCCTCCATGGGTTTTGACACCTCTTCAGCCACGCATTTTGGACATCTCCAGTCGCCCTTTGGAATCTCCGTCAACGGTGGAAGCAGGCAAAATGTGTGGTAACTGTCGTCACAGCCATCGCAGAGCAGCATACTCTCCTCCATGTCCCCTCGTCCGCAATTGTGACAGATGTACTTTGCCAGAGGATCGAAGTCGTAGTTCTGCTTGACACCACGAGTTTTGTTAGATTTTTTATTTTCTTTGGTGAAACCAGCCATCTTCGGACCAGCCCCGTAGAACTGGAGTTTCTTAAGCTCCTTACTGTCGGCATCCAGATCATCTTTGCATTCATTATCCGAGTCACACTCCTCTTTGCAATCCTCTTGTTTTATGGAGACATCCTGCTTGTCGTCTTGGCCGGTGAAGCGCTTTGATCTTCTTGAGAATTTGGCAGGGGGTGGTTTTATCTGCTGTCGGGAGATGATACCGTGGGGCTTGTAGTCGCGATCCTTCTTCTCGTGGACTTCTGTCTCGGGCTCGATCTTTATGTCCCCCAGGGTTTTCCCTTGCTTGAAGACGTCGAAGGGGTAGAGGATCCTTTCGTAGTGGTTCTTCAGAATGCTCCCCACACTTCTGCCTGATGGGTACCCCAACTTGTTCGCAATCTTCGCCCATCTTCGCTCCCTCGTGACGGTTTCAATACCACCTTGGTGAACAAAATTGTAGACTGGTTAGTAATAGGTTTTTATGGTGCTGAGAATGGCGGAAGATTCGCCTGTGGAAAATTCGATTTCGGCGATTCTAGGGGTGTGCAAGTAGTTTTGTCGTGTGCAAATTTGTTTGCACTTGAAAGACATTTGCATATGTGATTGTGTGATCCTTGCATCCTTAAAAATCCTCTAAATTGAATTTTCCGGTGGTGAATATTCCTCTAGTTCCAATTTCATGTTTTGATGAAACTGAAAACAGCAAAGGATTCGCCAGGGGAATATTCGATTTAGGGAGATCTAGGTGGAGGCAAATATTTTTAAGTCATGTACAAATTCATTAGCACTTGAAAGATATTCGCCTATATGATTGTTTGACCCTTTCATCCTTAAAAATTCTCTAAATTGAATTTTCCGGTGGTGAATATTCCTCTAGTTCCAGTTTCATGTTTTGATGAAACTGAAAACAGCAAAGGATTCGCCAGGGGAATATTCGATTTAAGGAGATCTAGGGGGAAGGAAATATTCTTAAGTCATGTACAAATTTATTAGCACTTGAAAGATATTCGCCTATATGATTGTTTGACCCTTTCACCCTTAAAAATCCTCTAAATTGAATTTTCCGGTTGCGAATATTTCACATGAATACTTGAAGCTGAAACTAGCGAAAGATTCGCCAGCGGAAAATTCGATTTTGGCGAATTTAGGGGGACGCAAAGATTTGAGAGTCATCTACATACTCGTTTGCACTTGAAAAACATTTGCACATATGCGTGTGGGCCCCTTGCACCCTTAGAAATCCCCAAAATAGAATTTTCCGTTAATGATTATTGCACTAGTTTCAGCTTCATTAGCTTGTGCCCTCTCAATGATCGTTTGACATGAAAATCTGAATATATTAATCACCTTCGTCAGTCACAATTTTGTGTAACGAGTAAAGATCAAGAGCCTTTCTCTCAACCAGTGGTATCTTCAGTGACGAGCCCTGCAGCTCCCAGAATTTAGCAATTTGATCTAAAAAATTGAGTTTTATTCTGGTTTTCGCCTCCAGCTCATTCAATCTCTGTATCCTCGGTGTGAATTTGAATTTGTCAACATCAACGGCAAATGGTGGTTGCCAGTTCTGAAAAGGGAATGAAAAAATCCATACATTCCTATTGCGCTTCAATTCTCAAAATTTTCGGAAACTATCCCCACGATTATTCGCCACTCTAAACTCAACATGAAATGACTCTCCCGAGAACTTTGTCCGCATTATCATCGTAATCGTGGAAAAAGGGACGATCGGATGATCTTATCCTCCCCCCTGACATTGTTCAATTTGTCTCGGCCATTTTATCGTGAAAATTCGAACGGTTCGTGCGCCATAAAGCAGCAGTACCGTTTCACGAAAATTGCTATGATCCCTTTTAAAGCGTTTAGACCCTGGAGATATCGAGTTAAAACAAACATTTTCGCTTGTAACTAAATAATGACGCAATGGGAAAAATTTTCTCCCTTTGTCCGATCAGCCACCTTTACTTCATAAATGCTACCTCAGTCCCTTACCCCCCACTTTGCTTTCTATTGTCACGTACCACCGCGACGCCTCACTCCTGCAATTTCCCCCCATCCTCCCTCACGTTTTTAATCCCACATTTGCATTTCATAAATTAAAAAACCTTAATTCAGTAATTTCTGTCATTCAATAATTCAATCAAAACGAGCGAAAAGACGTCAAAATCATCACGCCTGAAACAGTAGAAGGACAATGGTAACATGGCACTTACGGGTGGAGGTTTGATCTTGCATATGCCAGATTTCTCAGCAATCGGACGTATTTTAGCGATATATCCGAGTGGATCCAAAAATTCTTCAGGTGTGGGTTCGAAAACAGGCGCCTCAGGTGGTATTCCGAATTCAAAATCACTCTCATTACATCCACTCGGTGTTGATTTATCCCCCATAATGTCCCTCGCATTAGCACCCCGATTGAGTCTCGTGGTGTCCATGTTATTCGCATCCACCTTGGACACCATAACTAGTGGCGTAACGAGAATCAGATGAGCAGAAACTGTACGGGGCCCACCTCTTCAGCTTGGCAAATCAGCAAAATGATGAATAACGAAAAACGAAGGGAAAAAATGAAGCTGAATGAATTCTCCCGAGAGACGACACGAATTGTCCTCGCCAGTGATAAATGGCGATAGTTCTCCTGTTTTATTTACGATTCTCACTCCGGCATTAATTCATTTAGCTCCGAGTGCTTGCCCTGCCGAGCCATGATTGCAATTACACCACTGGATTTTTTCAGTCTTTCGAAGGGACTTCCGTGGAGTTTTGACACACAGTTGCACTGGACTCTCTCATCCACAAAACACTAACGCGTCACGGATTCACTCGATTCCATGAAATCCACACGTCAGTTGATTGATCACTCGCGTCCTCACAATTATCCTAGCTCACTTGACTATTATTTCTTCCCTATTACTCCCCGATTCTGTCTGCGCTCCCATTAGACTGCGACTTTTCATCGGACTGTCGTGTAACATTAATGCATGTTACGCGCAAACTCAACTACTCTTTTTGGGTGTCTCTAGTGGTCCTGCAGCAACGAGAAGCAGCACTGAACAAGCACCAAGCCTCGCGCACGGCTAACTGCTTTTTCAGTATTTTCTGTTTGCCCTCTCACTCTTCACGGAACTCCGACAAGCTGCTTGGGGCTTATTCCCTTTAATTCGGCCCCGTTCGATGTGCCGTCTGTTGTAATAACGATAAACGTGGAGTTATCCTGTCGTAGGAGTCCCAAATATACCGAACGGGGGCATTATCTCACTGATTAACGAAGCACTCGTCATTGAGGAAGGGAAAATCATTCCTTGAGACACGAGATTTTGTCAGATCTCTATCCTAGATTCGTTAGTTTTTTCGTCTATTCTGATGATCCTCAAGTTTTGAAGGCTTGAAGAAACAGGCAGTTGATGAACAACAGTCCCATATTTCAATGGGCACAACAAACGATGCTTCATTAATTCACTTGTTCGAACTTTTGGTGTTATCACTTTGATACACTTCGGGGGATTATTTTTCAATCACAATTTTTATTGATCACACAATTCACGGATGTCCCAACTTTCTCGGACAGGAGGAGCTACTTTGTGATTGTATTTTTGCTGCGATTGGCTGGGGCGAGGGACCGATGGCCGTCGGACAGTCTCGCCAACGTGAAGGGGAGAAAAAACTGGGGGTTCTAGGGGCAATCGGGGGTTTGATTGGCAGAGGCGAAAGGTAGCGCAGCGCGTGCGGTGCTCAGTAGTCAGTGCACGGGATCGTGCTCAGTGTTGCTTGTCTAAATTCGTGGAAGTGAGTCGCTTTTTCGTGTTATTATGTAAGATACTTGTTTCTGTGTTATGAGGATATTTGGGAAATTTATTGTTCCGGCCTTGAGGGGGAGAATTAATTTGTCTGGGGGGATGAGCTGCAGGCTGATTTTGAATGTTGTCAATAGTCATTTTGGAATTTTGCGAGTATGGTTTTGCATGTTGCATGAATGGGGTTAAGTGCGGTGGATGTGTCAGGTGGAGGGGCATATTTCTTGGTAGATTCGTAGGAATTGTTCAGAGGTAACGTCAGTGTGGAATGTTGAGGGTGGATGGGTTTTAGCTCGTTGCGATAATGGGAAAGGCTGTTGGTAACCTCGTAAAAATGGGGGGCCGTCTACTTCAGACTGAGCCCTCACGAGCCTAAGGCATTAGGGGAGGGTAGGGTAAAATGGACACTTTTGACTTTTTTAAAAATATTCATAACTCAGAAACAGATTTATCAATTGAGTTCAGGCTGAGCTCATCACACAGAGGAATCATTGTTTTTCAATTGAAAAATAAAATCATTTCATTTCATGAACAATTCAACACGCCATGAATATTTAAAAAAAAGTCAAAAGTGTCCGTTTTACCCTACCCTCTCCTACATGTCTGTATGGGAGATATATTTGCAAGAATGAATTGTTGCAGTCTTGAGGGCAAGTCAGATTTTAAATGTTATTAATAGTTATTTTGGAATTTGGCTCGTATGGTTTTGGGAATTCGATGAATGGGGTTAACTGTGGTGGATGTGTCAGATGAAGTAGCAAAGTTCCTTGATAAATTCACAGGAATTAGTGGATGGGACAAAATACACTTTTTTTTTTCAATGTTTATGACGCTGATACAAATTTAGAGGAGGGTGGGGTAAAACGGACACTTTAGACTTTTTAAAATTATTTATAACTCAGAAACAAATTGATCGTTTAAACTCAGTTTAGGCTCGTCACAAAGGGAAAGAATTGTTCTTTGTATTGAAAAAAATCATTGAATTTTATCAACATTTCAACCCCTCATTAAGATTTTAAAAAAGTAAAAAGTGTCCGTTTTACCCCAACCTCCGCTGTCGATTAAGCTCAGTCTACGTTCTCCTCACAACGGGGAAAAATTCCATTTCATTACGATTTCACCAAGTCATTCACATCTCAAAAAAGGGAAAATACCCATTTTATCTCACTTACCTTCTAGCTCTTTGCAACAATGGGAAAGGGTTTTGGTAACCTCGCAAAGATCCGAGGGATCGTCTACTTCAGACTGAGCCCCTACGAGCAAAAGGCTTTTGCTGGAGCAATATCTCATGGTGTACCCAACACCATTCGCAGAATCAGAGAATCTGCACTCAGAGTGGGACCTGGTGAGTGTGTCGAAATTTTTGAGAATTCAATAATTGTTGATTGAAATTAATTGCATCATTTTTATTTTAGCCATGATTTTCACTTATCTGGTATATTCGTGGGCAAAACAAGAGCACGAACGTGTGGTGAGGAAGAAGCCCGGCGATTTCGCCAATGATGTCTAAAGTTGAGGATTGGATAATCATTAGTTCAATAAAAATCTTGAAACTATGAGAAATTTCAGTTGAGACATTCATTGAGTGTGATTGTTATTAGCTACGAATTCGAATAAATAGAATTTAAGTATTTACGTTTAATTTTTCTCCTGCTGTATAATCAAGTTAGAAATATATCAGAATGATAACAATCATTAACTGGAAATCTGGTTTGGTGGAATTCCTTATGAGTGAATGGATTTTTGTTACACCATTATGATTTAATATACATGTAAGAATTGGGATTCTGTTGGAGCTTTATTGGAATTCAATTAATTTTTTCCTGATTTCTAATGATAACTCTTTACCTGATATTTTTTTATAAGACAAAATCAATAGGTTCTGTTTTTCACATGTACATATAACTCAGTCTTTAAAATTGTTTTGTAAGGGAATTGTGGGGCATGAGCTCTCCTTTAATTTCAGTTTTTTAGTACAAGATGCAAGAAACAAAATGGAAAAGTCATGACCAAGAAGCTTTGTAGAAAACAAAGCCAAAAAAGTTGTATATCAACATCTATTAACTTTCTTCAATCAAATATCTCTTAAAAAATCGCCCATCAAAATGGCATAATTTTCAAGAGGAATCCACGAAAAGTCAATAGAATATCAATCGAACTAGAAAGTCAATAGAGCATTTTAGCGAATGCATTCGTATTTTTTTTTAATTTCCTTCATGAATCTCCCTAAAAAAATCGACTAATTTCCCAATATTTAATTTCTACTTCTACATGACAGAATAAGTTACATAGAAAAATAAAAATCTATTGACTCCCTTTTACCGAAGATCTATCGGAAAATCTCGTGTCAAAATTGCCCCATCCTCAGCAGAAATGATAAAAAAAATATAGAATTTCCAAGAGAATTCGAAGGAATCGAAAAATAAATCTATTGCCTCCCTTTTATGGAACAATTCATCCCTTTATTATTTTCTATCTACATTTTTTTCCATTCATTCTTCCTATTTACTCTTTTCCATCGCATTGTCTCCCACCTGCGATGCTCGCAAGTGTTTCCCCCTCACCAATAAAATTTCCGGCTGATTTTCTCTCGCTAATGTTCATACGCACCTGAAGGCGGCCGATTGTCATACAGTCTGCACTCGCTGGAGAATCTCAGGTGGGGAACAGCGGCCAGCCAATCAGCATCACCGTGAAAGAAAGTCAGCGTCGAGGCCGTACGGTAACGAGTGCTGACGAGCCACAGGTAGTAGCTCAGGTATTTTCAGTCGACGATGAGTACACCCTAACATTTCCAAAAAGATCGTTCAGTTCAGTGTCACTCGCCCCAAAAAAACTCAATTTCCCCATAATCCAATAAAAATAATCACCCTACATGATATTTGTGTAAATACACCTAGGTAAGTAAACAAAGTGAGTGTTTATCGAAATTTCTCTGAGTAAAAAAATATATTGCACTCGTGGTAGTTGAGTAGGTGCGAAAGGAAGTATAGAATGGATTTTCGTTCAGTGATCGATAATCAGAACTGAGAGTATTGTGTATGACTATTCGAGCATGGAAATTGGAAATGTACATGACACTCAGGTATTTATCGCTCCTAAGAGATGGAAAAATCCGTAAAAAAGCCCCCTGCATTGATGGAATTGCGTTGATGTGGCGCTCCTTGTTCCATGTGTTTCTGTTCACTACCATCGACTTCGCCGATCCCATTCGTTAATCCTCCAATCGAGGAAAATTTATACACCCCTCCCAATGTCATGTAGTTTTCTCTCCCGCATTCAATTTATTGCAGCGCATTACCTCGCGAGCAGCGACTTCACCCTCCCATATTTGAAATTCCGAGAGTATATTGGAATTTACAGTAATAATCCGTCCAACCGGACGGAGGTACTTCAACAACAGTTATCCGTTGATTTCGAGAGAATTCAGTTGATGTAAAAGACTCATTCGATGGGGCCCAATTTACATAACGCAATTGTCACCTGAAAGTGCAAATAACTGAGCAGATTGCATTCCGATATTCATATCGCGATTATTCTCCGTCAGCCGCGATTTTCCGTCACTTTTATCCTCCCGAGAGCTCCTCTGAAATGCTCCCCTGGTGGAAAAATTGTTGCTTCTGTATAGTTGAAAAAAAAAAGAGGAATGTATACCGGCATTGAGAATTCGTAATTGCCACGTTCCACCCGAATTAACGGTACCTCAGACTCAACGCATATTGCTTTCGTTGCATGCCACGCAGAGCTCCTTCTTCACTGTTGAAGCACAATTCATGATTGTACCTTTATTTCGTGATCACTGTATTCTCACGCATTGTTATCGCAATACTGATAAGAAATTGATACATCGGAGAAAAATGAATCAATAATGAAACATGCGAGTTATAACGAAACCCGATCTCATTGGCAAGTAGCTTATCACTCTCATAAACTAGTGGGATTATTTTTCTTTAACTCTTCATCTATCAGGCTCTGGTGTCGGCAGTTCTAGAAATAAGTCGGCTTCTTCGGTGCCTGCAGATCGAAATTTAAACACGTATTCGTGGATGGATAAATGTAATTGAAAGACTAGCGAAGGCGATAGACAATTATATTCAGTTTCTGTTGGACTCTCTATTTGTTTTTAGACGTTTTGTTTAGATAGAAATGTTTAATGGAAAGTACTCAGTAGGAATAATCAATGGAATTCGATTTTTTTTCAAAACACGCATTCACGTATGAAAAAATGTAATTGAAAAACCTAACGAATTCGATAGAAAATTCTATTCAGTTTCTATTGAACTCTCTATTTGTTTCTGGCCGTTTTTTTCAATAGAAATATTCGATGAGAACTATTCTATAACAATAATCAATAGCATTCGATTTTTTAATGAAAAGAAGAAATAACTCATGTCGAGGAGTTCCTGCAGAAAATGTGTCAATTGAAAAAGCCATATAGAAACATCAAATTCTGCTGACATTTTCTATAACATATTATCCACTAAAGAAACGCGTGAACCTTCGGAATTGATCGACAGAATTAGCCCAAACCTACTAAAATTCTCAAATAATTAAATCCAATATTTTTTTAATAGAATAATAAAACTCAATACAAGTTCAACCGAAATCCAACACAATTTCCAACAGAAACCGCCTGCTTCTCCCACGAAATTTCTTCGTGCGCATTGAAGAGTCGAGTAGAATTCCCCTGGTAACGTATCGATGAATGGAATTTCAAACATTCACATGCATGAATAACATCATCGTGACAATCATTGATCTCTCCCATCGATTTTTCCACGCGTGAATGAATCCACTGGGAAACACTCCTACGAAAAAACTACGAGTCGATAATTATCCGTGTCCCCCGCAACGGTCGGGATTTTTTCCACTCCGAGAAGATCGAAATCGCGTTTCGGGATTCTTGAATTTTATGCGTAGAAAGTTGCCTGTGGAATGTGACACAGGGTGTTGCGAGAGTCGCCTTGAAGAGGTCGAATTAAAAAACAAAAAGAAGCCTTATACACAAGAGGGAAAAAAAAACTAAAATCACTATAAGCTTGCATTCCAAAGGGAAAGGTTGCACTCCC